>NW_028270141.1:58758305-58912211 GCF_037043375.1 Chiloscyllium plagiosum
ATTCTCATGTAAGGGTCACATGACTCCCCACCACCACCACCCCCCGACACACACATGAACACACTCTGTCACTCTGTGTAATTATGCAGATAGTTCCCATAAGGGTTCAATTTGAAAGGTCTGATGTGCTAATTTTGTGCAGTATTTTCCTCAAAAGTATTTAAGTCTTCCAATACCTGTCCTTACAATACATTTTTCCTTTAACTTTTGAAGTGATTAAAAGTAGCTAGTGATTGTTTTTCAGCTGCTACATTTAAAGAATTCTGTTGAAGATTTCACATTGATTCACCTTGGTTCTGCTATACATTTGTGTAATTAATTCATTCATTCATGGTGGCTCAGTGGTTAGCACTGCTGTCTCACTGCACCAGGGTCCCAGGTTCGATTCCAGCCTCAGGCAACTGTGTGGAGTTTGCATATTCTCCCCGTGTGTGCGTGGGTTTCTTCCGGGTGCTCCGGTTTCCTCCACAGTCCAAAGATGTGCAGGTCAGGTGAACTGGCCATGCTAAATTGCCCATAGTGTTAAGTGCATTAGTCAAAGGGAAATGGATCTGGGTGGGTTACTC
This sequence comes from Chiloscyllium plagiosum, assembly GCF_037043375.1. Lineage (NCBI taxonomy): Eukaryota > Metazoa > Chordata > Chondrichthyes > Orectolobiformes > Hemiscylliidae > Chiloscyllium > Chiloscyllium plagiosum. Next base: position 58,758,872 of record NW_028270141.1, read on the forward strand.
TTCAGAGTTTCGGTGTGGACTGGTTGGGCTGAAGGGCCTGTTTTCATACTGTAGGGAATCTAATTTGGAGCTATTCATGCATACTTAGAACATAGAACAGTACAGCACAGAACTGGCCCTTCAGCCCACGATGTGCCGACCACTGATCCTCATGTATGCACCCTCAAATTTCTGTGACCATATGCATGTCCAGTAGTCTCTTAAATGTCCCCAATGACCTTGCTTCCACAACTGCTGCTGGCAACGCATTCCATGCTCCCTCAACTTTGTGTACAGAATCCGCCTCTGACATCCCCTCTTTCCTTTCCTGCAACCAGCTTAAAACTATGACCCCTCGTGTTAGTCATTTTTGCCCTGGGAAATAGTCTCTGGCTATTGACTCTATCTATGCCTCTCATTATCTTGTATACCTCAATTAGGTCCCCTCTCCTCCTCCTTTTCTCCAATGATAAAAGTCCGAGCTCAGTCAACCTCTCTTCATAAGATAAGCCCTCCAGTCCAGGCAGCATCCTGGTAAACCTCCTCTGAACCCTCTCCAAAGCATCCACATCTTTCCTATAATAGCGTGACCAGAACTGGACGCAGTATTCCAAGTGCGGTTTTATAGAGCTGCAACAAGATCTCACGACTCTTAAACTCAATCCCCCTGTTAATGAAAGCCAAAACACCATAAGCTTTCTTAACAACCCTGTCCATTTGGGGGCCATTTTAATGGATCTATGTACCTGCACACCAAGATCCCTCTGTTCCTCCACACTGCCAGGAATCCTACCCTTAATCCTGTACTCAGCTTTCAAATTCGACCTTCCAAAATGCATCACCTCGCATTTATCCAGATTGAACTCCATCTGCCACCCCTCAGCCCATCTCTGCATCCTGTCAATTATCCTACAACAGCCCTCTATACTGTCAACGACACTTCCAACCTTTGTGTCGTCTGCAAACTTGTGGACCCGATCCCCTCATCCAAGTCATTAATAAAAATTACAAACAGTAGAGGCCCAAGGACAGAGCCCTGTGGAACACCATTCACCACAGACTTCCAGGCAGAATATTTTCCTTCTACTACCACTTGCTGTCTTCTGTTGTCCAGCCAATTCTGTATCCAGACAGCTAAGTTCCCCTGTATCCCATTCCTCCTGACTTTCTGAATGAGCCTACCATGGGGAACCTTATCAAATGCCTTGCTGAAGTCCATATACAGAGCTGAAAATGTGTTGCTGGAAAAGCGCAGCAGGTCAGACAGCATCCAGGGAACAGGAGAATCGACGTTTCAGGCATAAGCCCTTCCTCAGGAATGAAGAAGGGCTTATGTCTGAAACGTCGATTCTCCTGTTCCCTGGATGCTGCCTGACCTGCTGCGCTTTTCCAGCAACACATTTTCAGCTCTGATCTCCAGCATCTGCAGACCTCACTTTCTCCTCAAAGTCCATATACACCACATCCACAGCTCGACCCTTATCAACTTTTCTAGTCACATCCTCAAAGAACTCGATACGGTTTGTGAGGCATGACCTGCCCCTCTCAAAGCCATGTTGATTGCATTTAATCAAGCCATGCTCTTCCAGATGGTCATAAATCCTATCCCTCAGAATCCTTTCTAACACCTTGCAGACGACAAACGTGAGACTTACTGGTCTGTAATTGCCAGGAATTTCCCTATTTCCTTTCTTGAAGAGAGGAATTACATTTGCCTCTCTCCAGTCCTTAGTTACGATTCCAGTGGAGAGCAAGGATACAAAGATCTTCGCAAGTGGCGAAGCAATTGCATTTCTCGTTTCCCAAAGCAGTCAAGGACAAATCTGGTCCGGGCCTGGCGACTTGTCAATCTTAATATTTGACAAAATTTTCAGCACATCAGCTTCCTCTATCTCTATCTATTCCAGCATGCACACCTGCTCTTCAAAGGTTCCATTCACTATAAAGTTTGTTTCTTTTGTAAAGACAGAAGCAAAAAACTCATTTAGGGCTGCCCCTACCTCCTTAGACTCCACACACAAATTCCTTATGCTATCCCTACTTCAGAACAATAGTAGAAGATTTATTGAATCAAACTAATAAAATGCTCAAATTACTATTTTCCTGTAATTAGTCAAAATTCCCAAATAGTTTTGTAGCCAAAATATTAGAGTTCATTTATTCATCTCTGCAACCTGGTAAGACTAATATAGGGACATAAAAGAATCTGAAATGGAAGTCGTTTTTCACTGTCATTTACATTTTGTACAAGGGAAAATCATTTCTGATGGGCAATTATTATTACAGGTGAAAATGTGTTGCTGGAAAAGCGCAGCAGGTCAGGCAGCATCCAAGGAGCAGGAGAATCGGTGTTTCGGGCATGAGCCCTTCTTCAGGAATGAGGAAAGTGTGCCAAGCAGGCTAAGGTAAAAGGTAGGGAGGAGGGACTTGGGGGAGGGGCATTGGAAATGCAATAGATGGAAGGAGGTTAAGGTGAGGGTGATAGGCCGGAGTTGGGGTGGGGGCGGAGAGGTCAGGAAGAAGATTGCAGGTTAGGGAGGTGGTGCTGAGTTCGAGGGTTGGGACTGAGACAAGGTGGGAGGAGGGGAAATGAGGAAACTAGAGAAATCTGAGTTGGAGGGTTCCCAGGCGGAAAATGAGGTGCTTTTCCTCCAGCCATCGTGTTGCTATGGTCTGATGATCGAGGAGTCGAAGGACCTGCATGTCCTTGGTGGAGTGGGAGGGGGAGTTGAAGTGTTGAGCCACGGGGTGGTTGGGTTGGTTGGTCCGGGTGTCCTAGAGGTGTTCTCTGAAGCGTTCCGCAAGTAGGCGGCCTATCTCCCCAATATAGAGGAGGCCACATTGGGTGCAGCGGATGCAGTAATTGATGTGTGTGGAGGTGCAGGAGAATTTGTGACGGATATGGATAACGAATTCAACACGCGGCGAGACATCGAAATACCTTCATTCCCCTACGCTTTCGGATTAACGAGTTCAACATGCGGCGAGACATCGAAATCTCCCAGCTCCAGCCCCACACCAACTCCTAGCTCCCAGCCCTGCCGTATTTACACCATCCCTCCAGAACTACCCTTCTCTGAGGATGAAAGATCAGTCCTCGGCAGAGGCCTCACCTTCATTCCCCTACGCTCTTGGATTAACGAGTTCAACACGCAGCGAGACATTGAAATGACGCCTGGAGGAAGAGCGTCTCATCTTCCGCCTTGGAACCCTCCAACCACAAGGGATTAACTCAGATTTCTCCAGTTTCCTCATTTCCCCTTTCCCCTCCTCCCCCCCCATCTTGTCTCAGTCCCAACCCTCGAACTCAGCACCACCTTCCTAACCTGCAATCTTCTTCCTGACCTCTCCGCCCCCCCCCCCCCCCACCCCCACTCTGGCCTATCAACCTCACTTTATCACCCTCACCTTAACCTCCTTCCACCTATCGCATTTCCAATGCTCCTCCCCCAAGTCCCTCCTCCCTACCTTTTATCTTAGCCTGCTTGGCACACTTTCCTCATTCCTGAAGAAGGGCTCGTGCCCAAAATGCGATTCTTCTGCTCCTTGGATGCTTCCTGACCTGCTGCGCTTTTCCAGCAACACATTTTCAGCTCTGATCTCCAGCATCTGCAGTCCTCACTTTCTCCTAATTATTATTACAGCCAATCTTATTTCATAACTTGATTCTTGTTGATTAGCAATCCATGAGGATTTTACCTAAGGCCAAGTTATTACGATTTTCAATAAATTTCTCACCTACATACTTGATATCATGTTTTTTTTCTTTCACGGGGAATGGTATCACCGGCCAGAGGACAGTTAAGAGTCAACCACATTGCTGTGGGTCTGCTGTCTCATGAAAACCATGGGAGGCAATTTATTTTCCTAAAGGACATTAGTGAACCAGATGGGTTTTTATTATCAATTGTCATTAAACCCTTGATTCAAGATTCTTATTAAATTCAAATTCCACCATCTGGCGTGACAAAATTCAAACTCTGATCCTCAGAACATTCCCTTGAGCCTCCGGATTAACAATAGCACTAGGTCATTGCCTCCCAAAAGCTTATCCTTGTGCACTGCCCAGCTCAGATGTAGCACACACTCCCCATTGGGAATAAAGCAACTTCACAGTGGCCAATATTCTGTCACCAAGTCACCCTTTATTTACACGTGGAATGTTCTTCCCTCCATGCCAGCTCTGAATGCTGGGACGTCTGACTTTTGTTTTTTCTGTTTATTATATTTTATTAAACAATGCAGTTTACAAAACAATTAAGATGAACAGCTATATACAAAGAAACAGCAATTTTACAAGATATTTCTGTTTTTAATTTTTTAATTTTTGTTTTTTTTTCCACCACCAGGAAGAAAGGAAACACCCAAATCCCATGTTTATTTCGCTTTTTCCCCAGCTCTGAGTGAACAGAACCTCTGACACTCTAGTTTTTTTTACACTACCGCCTATTTGCGGTAGTGCTTATTTTTTTCTCCCCAGCACCCATGCTGTGGGTGTGCAGGTGTGATATTTCTGTTTTTCTTCTTTTTTCCAGCTTCCTCAGAGCCAACTCTGAGTGAACAGGATCTCTGACCACTCCTGTTTATTTAAAAAAAATTTTTTTTCAAAATCTCTGACACTCCTGTTCTTTTTTTTTGCAGTAGTGCTTATTTTTTTCCCCAGCACCCATGTTGTGTGTGTGCAGGTGTGACGTTTGTTTTTTTCTTTTTTTTCCTTACCCCCACACTACCGCCTAACTGTGGTAGTGCTTATTTTTCCCCAGCACCCTTGTTGTGTGTGTGCAGGTGTCATGTTACTGTTTTCCTTTTTTTAAATGTCTGATTCTCCAGTTCTTTCTTTTTCTTTTTTTAGCACAAGTGTGTGTGCAGGTTTGACATTTGTTTTTTTTTTTCTTTTTTCTTTTTTCCTTTTTTCTCTCTTTAAAAATTTAACCCCCCCACTACTGCCTAACTGTGGTAGTGCTTATTTTTCCCCAGCACCCATGTGTGTGTGCAGGTGTGAGACACAGTGAGAGACACACAGTGCATGAATCTTTATTCAGTTTCCACCACCAGGAAGATAGGAAAACACCCGTGTGGCCTTTACATCAAGGGCAATACTGTGTGATCAAACAGTGAAGGAGAGGGCAGGGACTAAATCAAAATAGAGTTGGAGGGGGAAATAATGCACTCCACTCCCTGCGGCACCCACCTCTCCTTGAACAACTCCAGGGTGTTGGTGGACACCGCGTGCTCCTTCTCCAATGAACGTTTCTGTATTTTTTTTCTTTTTCTTCTTTTTTTGTGAGACACAGTGAGAGACACAAAGTGCACGAATCTTTATTCAATTTCCACCACCAGGAAGATAGGAAAACACCCAAGTGGCCAGTGACAAGCAGTGCCCTTCACGTCAAAGGGCAGTGCTGTGTGATCAAAACAGTGAAGGGGAGGGTAGGGACTAAATCAAAATAGAGTTGGAGGGGGAAATAATGCACTTCATTCCCTGCGGCGCCCACCTCTCCCTGAACAACTCTAGGGTGTTGGTGGACACCACGTGCTCCTTCTCCAAGGAATGTTTGTGTTTTTTTTATTTTATTAAACAAATTACAAACAGTTTATAAAAAACATTTACAGCTGTACACAAGAGACAGCAATTTTACAAGGGAGAGGAGCAGCAAAGCTAGGCCCCAAACCCTACCATTCAACCATTTTACAGGGAGATGAGGACAAACCTCAAATCCCAGTTCCTCATATGACATTTGTACATTAGACAATACTGTTACATACAAAAGTGCAGACAATACAGACACAGCAAGCCCCCGCCCTCCCACCTTCCGACCACTCTAAGGCAGCCCACCCCTACCCACCTTCTGGTTCTCAGTCCACCCCATGCCCCTTCCAGTTCTCCGTCCACCCTGAAACCTTTCGACCACCTCTTAGGACAGCCCACCCCGGTACCCGCCCAGGGTGACAGTGGTCAGGACGGCCTACCCACCTTCCGGCTTCACTAACCACCCTCAGCACCTTTTGACCACCTCTGGGGCAGCCCGCCCTGGTACCTGCCCGGGGTGACAGCGCTGAGGATGGCTACCCGCCTTCTGGCTCTCGGTCATTGGGCTTACGTACCATTGGGCTCTCACCCACCCCTTTGCACCTCCGACCAGTGGGCTATCCTGGCACACCTTTCGGCCACCTCTAGGACAGCCCGTCCCCTTCCCTGGAACGACAGCGTTTAGGGTAGCCCACAAGCCTGCCGGATCTCGGCCTGCCCCTACGCGCCTTCTGGCTATGTTTCTGGTTTTTTTTGTCAGCCAGAGTTCCCTGATTGGGGCTGTTAATCTGGTCCAATCAGGGAACTAGTATTCTATAAGGTCCACCTGGCTGACCTAATTACACTCACTGCATCCCTTTCCTCTGAGGATATAGGGTGGTCCTTTTTTCTTGGAATTCCTCCTGATGCGCTTCAGCAATGGGTCAGGTTCCTCTGATTTTGCCTGTGACACAAGTGGTGTATAATACACAGTAGCTGGCCTTTTGCACCTTAAGTGTCTCAGAAAAAATTTATTCTCCATGCGGCAAAAGTATCAAGTATCATCTGCTATGTCCTTCTCAGATTCTGTGGTTGTTTCATCTCTTGACAGAGACAGAGACCCCGAGGGTTATGGCAGACTGTCTGACGGTTTCGAGAACCTAGTTACATTTTATTCATGCTCCTTTTGCAAATTTGCAGCTTTCATATGGTCCACATGCTTATTCAGAACTGTCGCTCCTACCCAAATTTCATACGTCACTGGACCTGACCTCGCATCGACCATACCTTTTATCCATGCCAGACCATTCTTGTGGTTCCTACACCAAACTTCGTTCCCTTAAGTAAGTTGTCTCTCTTGCTTAGCAGAGTCTTGTGTCCTGCCTTGGAGTTCCTGATGCTGGTGCACCCACCCACCAGATCCAGGAAAATCAAATGATGCGGGGATCTTCTCCCCATTAACAACTCTGCTGGAGATATCCCTGCAGTTGTATGAGAGGTAGTCCTGTAATAGGAACCAGGACAGTTTCGTATTTGGTGAAGCTATAGTTTCAGATTCCCCACATTGGCCTGTTTCCACAAGTCCACACCAACCCTCCGAAGAGAAACCCATCCAGACGCATTTCCCTCTGAATGATGCACCTAATACTATGGGCAATTTAGCATAGCCAACTCACTCAATCTGCACATCTTTGGACTGTGGGGGGGAAATCCACACGGACACTGGGTGAATGTGCAAATACCACACACAGTCACCTGAGGCTGGAATTGAACCGGAGTCCCTGGCACTGTGAGACAGCAGTGCTAGCCACTGTGTCACTCGATAAGCTATTTCTTTAAGCCTGCCTTCAAAGAATGGACTGATGTCTGCCAGACCACTGGATGATGGATTCTATGGAGCTGCCCTTGTATGACAAATGCCATTTGACTTTAGGAAATACTCAAATTCCCTGCTGATAAATGATGGTCCAGCACTTCTGGGAGACCCTGTGCAGCAAAAGATGTGCTCAGTTTTTCTATTATCATCCCCTTGTTTGTCGCAAGAACTCTATACTCGTCCAACCAGTTTGAGTGGGCATCTACAATGACTAAGGACACTCAGCTCAAGAAAGAATGTATAGAATCCCTACAATGTGGAAACAGGCCCTTCAACTCAGCATGTCCACAATGACCCTCTGAAGAGTAACCCAACAAGTCCCATTCCCCTACCCTATTTTCCTAAAGTGCCCTGACTAATGCAGCTAACCTACCCTGAACACTGGCCAATTCGCCTCACCTGCACATCTTTGGGATGTGGAAGGCAGCCAAAGCAAACCAGGCAGCATAGCGGCTCAGTGGTTAGTATTGCTGCCTCACAGAACCAGGGACTCAGGTGACTGTGTGCAGTTTGCACATTCTCCTTGTGTCTGCATGGGTTTCCTCCCACAATCCAAGTGCATGTCAGGAGAATTGACCATGCTAAATTGCCCATAGTGATCGGTGCTTTAGTTAGGGGTAAATATAAGGCAGAGGGAAAGGTTACTCTTCGGAGGGTCGGTGTGGACTTGTTGGGCCGAAGGGCCTGTTTCCATACTGTCAGGAATCTAATCAAACCTATGCAGGCACAGGGTTTGAATCACACCTGGGTCCCTGATGCTGTGAGGCAGTATTGCGAACCACTGACCACCCGTGTTGTTGATGTGTAACCGAGTCCAATGTTTACTCGCCCATTCCCACGAATGTGGGGGAGCTGCTGGTGATAATGTTTGTCCCATGAATGCATGGGACAAACATCTGCATCCAAGCCAAGCCACAAGATATCACTTCTCACTAACATCTTCATTTTGGAAACCCCTGGACAACCTTGGCAAAAGATGTGCCAGTATCTGGCAGTAACCTTTGCTGAGGACAATCACTTCCTTCCCAGAGTAATATGTTTTCCTCATTTATAATCTTGTCTCCCTGGTCCAAGAATGTTTCAACATTGGTTTCCACCATCGCTACCAGCTTTTTCAATTTTGCCAGGGCCAGATCTTTCTGCGTCCAAAGTCTGATATTGTCAGCTGTGAACTGGATGTGTGTCCAGAAAACTTAAAACTATTAGAGTCTTCCAGTTGTGATACCACCAGGGCGGATCTCCCAGCACGTGGCAGCTCACATATTCGCTACTTGCCTCCTGGATAGTATTCCAATTTGTAATTTAACCCACTTAGTATTACAGCCTACCGCTGAATTCGGCCTGAAGCTACGGGCAGCACTGCTTTGAATCTTTAAGTAGACCTAAAGGGGTTTGTGGTCTGCTATTAATAAAGATTTACCTTCATACAGGTATTGGTGCAACTTCCTGACTCCATCTGGGTGCTCTGCATTAGCCAAAGTCCTGGACACATACACTTTTGGGCATTCCTCTCCATTGGGCCATCTATGAGCTAATACTACCTCAGTGCTATACAGGGAGGCATCACATGGATCTTATGTTTCAACATCTTAGAAGGTGATAACAGTTCCTTCACTTCCCTGAAGACTATCGCTTGGCTACATGACCATTTCCAAGGCTGATCCTTTTTCAAAAGTTGATGCAAAGGTCCCAGGATAGAAGCCAGATTATGCTGGATCTCTAATAATTCACCAGCCAAGGAAAGAATCAAGCTCTGGTTCAGACTTTCCTTTCCTTTGATTGCCCTCTGTTTATCTTCCAACAGGTGTAACTTGGTCTTACTTACTCTATTACTTGGTGCCTGGAACATACATTATTCTCTTCCAAGGTGTGGGAGAAACATCTAAGGATTATGTCCAAGGTCTCCAAGTGCTCCTAATTATTAGCATGTTATTAGCATGTCACCTCGATAAATGGCAACCTAGGGTAGATTCTGATTTCCGTGTTGTGCTGAAGTACTGCACAGGCTGACAATACCCAAACAGCAGTAGCCTACTTTTGGGAATCCTCATCTAACTGTAAGTACAAGTACACATGACTCATGTCAAGCTTCGTGAAGGCTAGCACCTCCCCAACAGCTTTGCATATAAATTCTCCAAAAGAGGGATTGGTTATTTATTCAGCTGCGAAAAGCAGTTTAATGTTTGTTTAAACTGCCTACAAAGATGAAGCAACCAGTTGGGCTTCACAACTGGTATGATTGGTGCTGCCTATTCTGCAAAGTGCACTGGTTTGATGATTCCTTTGCTTTCCAGCTTTTTGATTTCCACCTCTACCTTTGCGCGTAAGGCCAATGGCACTGGACGGGACTGGCAGAATGGTGGAACTGCTTCCTAGTTTAACATGCAAGGTCACTTTGACTCCTTTGATAGTCCCAAGACCTTGCTGACAAATGTTCAGACAGCTAGTTTCTAACTGAAAAATGTTAAGCCAATCTAAGTGAATCTTTCTCAACCAAGTTTGCCCATTAAGCTTGGATCTGACCCTTTTTACTACAATCAATGGTAACTGAACCAGCTGCTTCTTATTAGAGACCAGAACGGAAGTTGTACCCTTAAACTATAAAGATTCATCATTATAGGTTCTTGGCATAATGAACATCTTACACAAACTTCAGGGCTGGAGTCCTGAGCGAATTTTGTTAAAGACTGGTTCTGTGATCATTGAAAAGGTTGTCCTGGTATTGACCTCCATTAGAACCAGGTGATCACTTAACCAGATATTTATTTTGACTGGATTTGATTTGGATGTTGCTCAGCAATTTAACTGTGCTTTAAAGTGAGTTTAAACACCTGATGTGTAAATGTGCTTTCTAATGTGAAATGTGTAATACAGCTGGATTTTAGCATTGATGGAATTGTCCTGCACTGTTGCTAAAATGGTGGAGGCCGAAAATCAAAAGTCTGAAATCTACCTACTATTTTTATGGGGGGAGTTGGGTATCATGCTTTGTGTGTATACATTTCACAATGGCAGTGCACATATAAATCAACAGTATCCTGTGCTCATTGATTTCAGTGGCCCAAGTATGTGAAACATGATCTGTACATGGTAAATCTACTAGGACCAAGTCTAAACTTTGCAGAGCTCTTTACATTTTTGATAAAGATAAGATTTTAAAGGTAGACAAAAATTCATGAACTGTTACTCTTCGGAGGGTCGGTGTGGACTTGTTGAGCCGAAGGGCCTGTTTCCATACTGTCAGGAATCTAATCAGGATTGTGCAAACTCCACACAGACAGTCGCCTGAGTCGCCTAACTGCCAAAAATATCAAAGGAACTAACCAATCCTGTGATATAAACCTTTTAAAGAAGGTACTACATCCAAGATGGCGGCGACCCAGCAAGACTGAGTCTATAGTGCTCCGCCCAAGACTTGGGTACAGTGGGTCACCCACCCCATACCACGCTCACCAAGTCATTTATAATAGTTGTGTAATTTAATTAGTTGTGTAATATTACATTTAAACAATTTAATCCTAAGTAAAAATGACTAAAGGGGAGCCCGCAGCTCTCAGCAAGCAGGAACCCCTCTCCCACCCTCTCCAGCTGCAGCAGAGGCGCCCACAGCCGCCCCGGGGGACTTACCTACAGTGACAAGCCTTGCAGAAATGATTTCCAAGTTGGACTCGAAGATCGATGCCTTTATTGCAGAATCCAGAAATCGTTGGGAGTCGCTCTCGGCCGCGCTGCAGAAGCACGACCGAGAAATCCAAGAAATTGAACGCCGAGTCGGAGGGGCGGAGTTAAAGGCCGCGACCTCCGAAACTACCGCTCAATCGGCCGTGGATCAGGTCCGGACTCTCGAGCAGCGAGTCCGGACCTTGGAAAATCATATTGACGACCTCGAGGAAGGCCAGCTTACAGCATTCCTGGAGCAGTGGCTGCCACAGCTTTTAAATCTGGAAGCAGGATCAGGCCAGGTAAGGGTGGAATGGGCCTACCGGGTCGCAATATGCGGGCCCGGCTCGAACCAGCGCCCACGCCCGGTCCTGTTCCGGCTGCAGAGCTACAAGGAGAGGCTCCCAGAAGCCTCTAGAAATCTCGGAAAAGACTCCAAGCTATGATCTGTAAAGGATCCAAGATCATGCTATTTCAGGACTTTTCCCCGGCTCTGGTTCGAAAGAGGAAGGCATTCGACGAGGCGAAGAAGCGTTTAAGGGACTTAAATATTCAGTACTCCTTACGCTACCCAGCGACGTTACGCTTTAACCATGAAGGATCCGTATATAACTTTGGATCACCAGAAAAGGCTAAGGAATTCTTGGAATCTCTTAGATAAACTGTAAGACATAATGGATGTTGGTCTGCCTTTCCCCCCCCCGCTTTGGTTTATATCCCCCCCTTTTTTTTTCTCTTACCTTACTGTTTATCATGGGAGGTGGGGAGAGGGATTTGATTTTCTACCGCCCATTGGGGTTGTTTTCTGTTATTATTTTATGTATATATGAGGGATGTGTGTGTATATAAAATAATGTTGGTGGGGGGAGGTGGTTACCTTATTCAATTTTACCTCTGTCTCTAGGAGCGGGGTTGTTTTCCCCTTGTTATTTTGTATTATTATATTTAATTATTATTTGTTGAGGTGGTAATTTTATAGTTATATGGTATTAACATTACCAAATATACCCAGGTGTTGGTATGGGTTGGGGGTAGGGTGCTCACTGTTTTTTTTTATAGATATTTTTATTAGAAATTTAACATTTTTACAAGTTTACAAAAATAAACAAAACTCTCAGATATAAACATTGATATACAATTAGCTCAAATATACAATAGCCAAAATTTGACAAAAAAAAACAAAACAACAAAAACAAAAAAAAACCGAAAAGAAAAAAAAAACAAACAAACAAAACTCAACTATCTACAAATCTAACCTACAACTAACCAGGGTGTATATTTAAGTCTCTTACATGCTCGGGATGTGTTAGCATCAGATATGATAAAACCCGTATTCGTGCGGGATTCCTCCCCCGAGGGGCCGCGGACCAGCCAGGTTTGTAATCTCAATTAAATAAAAGCCCTTGTTAGGATAGCGGAAATATCTGTATTTATGTAATTCAAAAAGGGCTGCCATATTTTATAAAATAATTCGGTCTTTCAGTGCACCATATTTGTAAGGAAGTCAAGGGGAATACATTCCATAATTAGTCTGTGCCAATTTGAAAGTCCAGGGGGGCCCTCCGCCACCCAGTTCATCAAAATATTTTTCCTTGCACAGAAAGAAAGAATAGAAAATAGTCTCTTCCCGTACGTGTCCAGGGAGGGAAAGTTCGAAAAGCCCAAGAGGAGAGATACGGGGTCCACTTTTATTTCCGTTCCTAAAATTTCTGTCAGGGTACTTGCTACTTTAGTCCAATATCTACGGATCTTATGACAGGTCCATAAGCAACGTACAAGAGTGCCCACCTCTATTTTGCATTTAGGACACATTGGAGATGCTCCTGCCTTAAATTTTGTCAATCGAACCGGTGCTATATGGGCCCTATGCAGTATCTTCAGCTGGATAGCCTGGGTTCTGTTACAAATAGTAATTCTTCTAGCATTTTCCCAGATAAAGGAACTCAGCCAGCCGTATAATTTACATAAAGCCGTCCTCGGCAGCATCACCGGAAGCATTCTCATAGGATATAGGAGACGGGGCAGGATATTCATTTTGATTAATGCTATTCTACCCAACCAGGAAATTGGCAGGTCTCCCCATCGCTGGAGGTCCTGCCTTATCCTTTCCAATAAATACACAAAATTAGCCTTATACAACTGACCAAATACTGGAGTAATAAAAATGCCTAAATATAAGAAACCCTCCAGGGACCAGCGAAAGGGAAAAAGGGAACCGTCCTCTAAGCGGGGTATCACAGCAAGGCCACCCATTGGCATAGCCTCCGATTTTGAAAAATTAATTTTATAGCCTGAGAATGCACTAAATGTATTAATAACTTGGATTAAGCGAGGTATGGACATCAAAGGGTTACTGAGGAATAAAAGAACATCATCTGCATAAAGGGTAATTTTATGTTTACCTGTACCAATCCTTGGGGCCACTATATTAGGATCAGCTCGTATAGCTTCTGCTAGTGGTTCAATTATTAGCGTGAATAACAATGGCGAGAGGGGACATCCCTGACGGCAGCCCCTACCCACACTGAAGCTATCCGAGCCTAATCCATTGGTAACCACAACTGCTTTGGGATCACTATACAATGTTGAGATCCATTTGGTAAACACCTGTCCAACACCAAACCTCTCCAATGTGTAAAACAAATATGACCATTCGACCCTATCAAATGCCTTTTCCACGTCTAATGAAACCACTACTCCTGGTATCTTTCCCTGATGACAAGCTTGAATCATATTCAGAGCCCTTCTAACATTATTGGATGATCTACGGCCCTTAATAAACCCCGTCTGATCCTCCTTTATAATATGTGGCAGTATCCTTTCTAATCTCAGTGCTAACGTTTTAGAGAGGATTTTAAAATCTACATTTAGCAAGGATATTGGTCTGTATGATGTACAATCTTCTGGGTCCTTTCCTTTTTTAAGGATAAGAGAGATATTTGCCTCTTTCAGTGAAGGCGGGAGACAGCCCTGACTATATGCATAGTTATACATGTCCATAAGTGGACCAACCAGTATTTCTGTAAATTCTTTATAGAATTCAGCTTGAAAGCCATCTGGGCCCGACGCCTTACCATTTTGAAGGTGCCTAATTGCATCAAAATTTCTTGGGGTGTAAGAGGAGCATTTAGGGCCGATACTTGTTCCGGAGTTAGGTCTGGAAAAGTCAAATTTTCTTCTGGGTCGCTGAGTAAGAGATGATCAAGCCTCGCGTGTAAGCTTTGATGGTCTCCCACATCATTGACGGGTTGCTAGCTGTACCTGAATTAATTTCTAAAAAAGTTTTAAATTCTTGAGAGAAGTACTTTACAAATTTACTATCTTTCATTAAGAAGGGGTCCATACGCCAATGCCGAGGGGATGTCCCACTGTTCCTCGCCTTAGTTTCCATATATACAGCAGCGTGGTCAGAAATTGCTATATTACCTATTTTACAGGATGATATGGAATTTAAAAAAATCGAGGGGGCAAAAAACATATCAATTCTGGTATGACATTTATGTGGATTAGAGTAGAAAGAAAAATCTCTACCCTGTGGATGAAGACTTCTCCATACATCTACTAATCCTAATTCTTTGTTCAGATCCATCAATTGTCTAGATCTGGGAGATACTCCTGCAGTACTCTTGGGAATCCTGTCTATTTCCGGATCCATAATACAATTAAAGTCTATAATTATATGACGGGCATCAAAAGCCATCAATTTTGAAAAGGCTTCCGTTATAAATTTAAAGGGGTGTGCCGAGGGGCAGTACAAATTTAAAATCCCATATTCCTCTCCATTTATGAGGGCTTTAATCAAGATATATCGTCCAGATTCGTCTTTTATCTGCTTTAGGATTTTGAAAGGGAAATTCTTCCGAACAAGAATAACAACTCCCCTGCTTTTTGAGCTAAAAGAATAAAAAAAGGCCTGATCAAATCCGCCCTGTCGTAATTTCAAGTGTTCTTTATCTGACAGGTGTGTCTCCTGTAGGAGAGCTATATCAACTCTTTCCTTCTTAAGATTTGATAATATTTTCTTCCTTTTGACTGGCGAATTACTCCCCTTGACATTCCAGGTGCACCACTTAACCGACTGATCAACCATAATCCTCTGGGCCAATCCGAGACCCCTCGGGAGGGGGAACCCTGTCCAGAACATCCCGAGCATGGAACATGTAAAATTTACAAAAATAAAGCCTCTTTAATACACCCACAACAATACAGTAAAAAACTATTTCTAAATAAAAAAAATATAAAACGTATCTAAGTGGAGACTTTCCCCCTTGTTCCCAGGGGCGTCACTTCCTCTCCAAAAATCCCTCATATCCTCTCCCAACCAATGCCTCACCCTTGACCCAGGCACTCCTCAATAAAATGAGGAAAATTCAAATATAATACAAAGCTAGAGTTAACAGTGAGCACCCCACCCCCACCCCTACCAACACCTGGGTATATTTGGTAATGTTAATACCATATATAAACATATAACTATAAAATTACCAGTTCAACAAATAATAATTAAATATGATAATACAAAATAACGAAGGGAAAAACAACCCCGCTCCTAAAGACAGAGGTAAAATCGAATAAGGTTCCCCCCACCAACATTAACCAAATCCCCCAGCTTATATATATATACATATATATACATACACACATATATACATATATATATACATACATACACACACACACACATATACATACATCCCTCATATATACATAAAATAATAACAGAAAACAACTGCAAGGGGGGGGGGAGAAAATCAAATCCCTCTCCCCACCCCCCATGATAATATTAAGCAGTGAGGTAAGAAAAACAAAGGGAGGGGATATAAACCAAAGCGGGGGGGGGGAAGGCAGACCAACATCCATTATGTCCTACAGTTTATCTAAGAGAGTCCAAGAATTCCTTAGCCTTTTCTGGTGATCCAAAGTTATATACAGATCCTTCATGGTTAAAGCGTAACATCGCTGGGTAGCGTAAGTCCCTTAAACGCTTCTTCGCCTCGTCGAATGCCTTCCTCTTTCGAACCAGAGCCGGGGAAAAGTCCTGAAATAGCATGATCTTGGATCCTTTGTAGATCATAGCTTGGGGGTCTTTTCCGAGATTTCTAGAGGCTTCTAGGAGTATCTGCCTCTCCCTGTAGCTCTGCAGCCGGAACAGGACCGGGCGTGGGCGCTGGTTCGAGCCGGGCCCGCGTATTGCTACCCGGTAGGCCCATTCCACCCTTACCTGGCCTGATCCAGCTTGCAGATTTAAAAGTTGTGGCAGCCACTGCTCCAGGAATGCTGTAAGCTGGCCTTCCTCTTCCTGTTCGGGAAGGCCCAGCAAATGAATATTTTTTCGACGACCTCGATTATCGAGGTCGTCAATATGATTTTCCAAGGTCCGGACTCGCTGCTCGCGAGTCCGGACCTGATCCACGGCCGATTGAGCGGTTGTCTCTGTGGTCGCGGCCTTTAGCGCCGCCCCTCCGACTCGGCGTTGAATTTCTTCAATTTCACGGTCGTGCATCTGCAGCGCGGCCGAGAGCGACTCCCAACAATTTCTGGATTTGACGATAAAGGCATCAATCTTCGAGTCAAGCTTGGAAAGCATTTCTGCAAGACTTGCTACTGTAGGTAAGTCCCCCGGGGTGGCTGTGGACGCCTCTGCTGCAGCTGGAGAGTGTGGGGGAGGGGTTCCTGCTTGCTGAGAGCTGCGGGCTCCCTTCCCTTTAGTCATTTTAACTTAGGATTAAGTTGCTTAAATGTAATATTACACAACTAATTGAGTTACTAAACTATTATAAATGATTTATAAATGATTTGGTGAGCTTGGTAGGGGGTAGGTGACCCACTGTGCCCAAGTCTTGGGAGGAGCACTATAGACTCAGTCTTACTGGGTCGCCGCCATCTTGGATCCCCCGGGTGCTCACTGTTAACTCTAGCTTTGTATTCTATTTGAATTCTCCTCATTTTATTGAGGAGTGCCTGGGTCAAGGGTGGGGCATTGGTTGGGAGAGGATATGATGGAAGTTTGGAGAGGAAGTGACACCCCCTGGGAACAAGGGGGAAAGTCTCCACTTAGATACGTTTTATATTTTTTTTATTTAGAAATAGTTTTTTACTGTATTGTTGTGGGTGTATTAAAGAGATTTTATTTTTGTAAATTTTATATGTTCTATGCTCGGGATGTTCTGGATAGGGCTCCCCCTCCCGAGGGGTCTCGGATTGGCCCAGAGGATTATGGTTGATCAGTCGGTTAAGTGGTGCACCTGGAATGTCAAGGGGAGTAATTCGCCAGTCAAAAGGAAGAAAATATTATCAAATCTTAAGAAGGAAAGAGTTGATATAGCTCTCCTACAGGAGACACACCTGTCAGATAAAGAACACTTGAAATTACAACAGGGCGGATTTGATCAGGCCTTTTTTTATTCTTTTAGCTCAAAAAGCAAGGGAGTTGTTATTCTTGTTCGGAAGAATTTCCCTTTCAAAATCCTAAAGCAGATAAAAGATGAATCTGGACAATATATCTTGATTAAAGCCCTCATAAATGGAGAGGAATATGGGATTTTAAATTTGTACTGCCCCCCGGCACACCCCTTTAAATTTATAACGGAAGCCTTTTCAAAATTGATGGCTTTTGATGCCCGTCATATAATTATAGGGGGAGACTTTAATTGTATTATGGATCCGGAAATAGATAGGATTCTCAAGAGTACTGCAGGAGTATCTCCCAGATCTGGACAATTGATGGATCTGAACAAAGAATTAGGATTAGTAGATGTATGGAGATGTCTTCATCCACAGGGCAGAGATTTTTCTTTCTACTCTAATCCACATAAATGTCATACCAGAATTGATATGTTTTTTGCCCCCTCGATTTTTTAAAATTCCATATCATCCTGTAAAATAGGTAATATAGCAATTTCTGGCCACGCTGCTGTATATATGGAAACTAAGGCGAGGAACAATGGGACATCCCCTCAGCATTGGCGTATGGACCCCTTCCTAATGAAAGATAGTAAATTTGTAAAGTACTTCTCTCAAGAATTTAAAACTTTTTTAGAAATTAATTCAGGTACAGCTAGCAACCCGTCAATGATGTGGGAGACCATCAAAGCTTACACGCGAGGCTTGATGATCTCCTACTCGGCGAACCAGAAGAAATTAAAGGGAGAACAACAGTGACTGCTTGAAGCCCGCTTAAAAGCGGCTGAAACTGATAGCCCTTCTATTATTAAATTGCAAAGGATTACAGCTCTTAGGACAGCTCTAAACACTACGCTTACTCAAACGGCTAAGAGGGAAATATTATTTGCAAAGCAAAGGTTATATGAATATGGCGACAAACCGGGTAGATACTTAGCATTTCTTGCAAAGAAAAAAAGGCCCCTCAGACTATTACATCTATCAAGGAAAGTACGGGTATTTTGACTCATGATCACAAAAAAGATTAATGCGATCTTTAGACAATTTTATTCTGAGTTATATAAATCACAGGATTGTGAAGATAGGACGAAGAGGATGCAGTCATTTTTTAAAAATTTGACTTTTCCAGGCCTAACTCCGGAACAAGTATCGGTCCTAAATGCGCCTCTTACACTCCAAGAAATACTTGATGCAATTAGGCAACTTCAGAATGGTAAGGCCCAGATGGTTTTCAAGCTGAATTCTATAAAGAATTTACAGAAATACTGGCTGGTCCACTTATGGACATGTATAACTATATGGACATATAGTCAGGGCTGTCTCCCGCCTTCGCTGAAAGAGGCAAATATCTCTCTTATCCTTAAAAAAGGAAAGGACCCAGAAGATTGTACATCATACAGACCAATATCCTTGCTAAATGTAGATTTTAAAATCCTCTCTAAAATGTTAGCACTGAGATTAGAAAGGATACTGCCACATATTATAAAGGAGGATCAGACGGGGTTTATTAAGGGCCGTAGATCATCCAATAATGTTAGAAGGGCTCTGAATATGATTCAAGCTTGTCATCAGGGAAAGATACCAGGAGTAGTGGTTTCATTAGACGCGGAAAAGGCATTTGATAGGGTCGAATGGTCATATTTGTTTTACACATTGGAGAGGTTTGGCGTTGGACCAAATGGGTCTCAACATTGTATAGTGATCCCAAAGCAGTTGTGGTTACCAATGGATTAGGTTCGGTTAGCTTCAGTGTGGGTAGGGGCTGCCGTCAGGGATGTCCCCTCTCGCCATTGTTATTCACGCTAATAATTGAACCACTAGCAGAAGCTATACGAGCTGATCCTAATATAGTGGTCCCAAGGATTGGTACAGGTAAACATAAAATTACTCTTTATGCAGATGATGTTCTTCTATTCCTCAGTAACCCTCTGATGTCCATACCTTGCCTAATCCAAGTTATTAATACATTTAGTGCATTCTCAGGCTATAAAATTAATTTTTCAAAATCAGAGGCTATGCCAATGGGTGGCCTTGCTATGATACCCCGCAAGTGGACGGATCCCTCTTTCCCTTTCGCTGGTCCCTGGAGGGCTTCTTATATTTAGGCATTTTTATTACTCCAGTACTTGGTCAGTTGTATAAGGCTAATTTTGTGTATTTATTGGAAAGGATAAGGCAGGACCTCCAGCGATGGGGAGACCTACCAATTTCCTGATTGGGTAGAATAGCACTAATCAAAATGAATGTCCTGCCCCGTCTCCTATATCCTATGAGAATGCTGCCGAGGACGGCTTTATGTAAATTATATGGCTGGCTGGGTTCCTTTATCTGGAATCATAGGCGGCCCCTCATTAAGCTGAAGAAGCTACAGCTTCCACAGGCGAATGGTGGATTGGACTTCCCAGACTTTAGGAAATATCAGTTAAGTTCCCTATTAAGTTATATAGCTGATTGGGTCTTGTCTGATCCACAATCAATCTGGTTGGACATCGAGGCCTCTCAAGTAAAATGAGAGGCCTCGACTTATTAACCTTTTATTTTCAGACAAGCGGAAAATCATTACAGATCACTGTAAAAACCCTATAATACTAAATACAATCAAGGCTTGGAATATAATGCGGCAAAATGAGGGCAATTCACATAAAACATTATGGGAGATAGTGGGAGCATGGGGATTCCAACCGGGGTTAACAGATGCCACTTTTAAACTCTGGAGATCCAGGGATAGCTCATGTCTAGGGGATCTATTTAAAGACGGGGTCCTGATGTCTTTCGAACAGCTGCGTCAGAAATTCGGATTACCCAATTATATACAGAAGAAGACTACGTTATTTATAAATCTTTATAAATCCGATAGAGAATGTAGTGTCCTACGACCAGTGGGGGTATCTTCCGTCAGTACTATTTATCATCGGGAGATACGGATAATCTGCTTAAAACATGGGATCAGGATTTGGGACTAGAAATCTCTATAGAAACGTGGAATGATATTTGGGAAAATGCTAGAAGAATTACTATTTGTAACAGAACCCAGGCTATCCAGCTGAAGATAGGGCCCATATAGCACCGGTTCAATTGGCAAAATTTAAGGTAGAAGCATCTCCAATGTGTCCTAAATGCAAAATAGAGGTGGGCACTCTTGTACATTGCTTATGGACCTGTCATAAGATCCGTAGATATTGGACTAAAGTAGCAAGTACCCTGACAGAAATTTTAGGAACGGAAATTAAAGTGGACCCTGTATCTCTCCTCTTGGGCTTTTTGAACTTCCCCTCCCTGGATACGTACGAGAAGAGACTATTTTCTTTTCTTTCTTTCTGTGCAAGGAAAAATATTTTGGTGAACTGGGCGGCTGAGGGCCCCCCTGGACTTTCAAATTGGCACAGACTAATTATGGAATGTATTCCCCTCCTAACAAGGGTTCGATTTGAGATTACAAACCTGGCTCGTCCGGGGCCCCTCGGGGGAGGAATCCCGCACGAATACGGGTTTTATTACATCTGATGCTAACACATTCCGAGCATGTAAGAGACTTAAATATACACTCTGGTTAGTTGTAGGTTAGATTAGTAGATAGTTGAGTTTTGTTTGAGTTTTTTTTCCTTTTCTTTCGGTTTTTTTCTTTTGTTTTTTTTTGTTAAATTTTGGCTATTGTATATTGGAGCTAATTGTATATCAATGTTTATATCTGAGAGTTTTGTTTATTTTTGTAAACTTGTAAAAATGTTAAATTTCTAATAAAAATATCTATAAAAAAAAGGTACTACAATGTTGTTAAAAAAAACATTGTTTGTTATTTCACTCTATTGACATAAACCTGAGGGCTGCGACCAGTAGATTAGTGCTATATAATTGATTTTGCAATCTGTTATCAAAGCCTGCCATTTCATAATTTGATTGACATGGTTAGAAGTAGGGATGTTTGCTGATTAAAATGGAAGGACATTGATGAAGTAACTGAAGATTGTTGGGCCAGGTACTCCTGCAGAGATGTCTTGGAGCTGAGATGACGGACCTCCAACAACCATCTTTCTGCATACCAGGTATGACCCTAAACAGCAGAGAGTTTGCTCCTGTAGATGATTCCAGAATTGCTAGGGCTCCCTGCTGCCACACTATCTAATGTGGCTTTGACATCAAGGGCTGTCACTCTCATCTCACTTCCGGAATTCATCTCTTTTGTTCATGTTTGAACCAAGGCTGAAATGATGTCAGGGGTTGAGACCCTGGCAAAACCCAAACAGAGAGGAGGTTGTTGTTGAATAGGTGCTACTTGATAGCATTTTGATGACACCTTCCATAACCTTACTGATGGTAATGTCACTAGACTAGTAATCCAGAGCCTCTGGGACATGGGTTTACATCCTGCTCTAGGAAATAGTGAAATTTTAATTCCGACATGTCCAGAATTCAAAGCTAATCTAATCTATCATTACTACACATTGGAATTGGCTGTCTAGGCAGTTTCAATCAGTTCAAAGGGACCTAGAGATGGGCAGCAAACAGCCACATTTCATACAAGAATTTGGACCACCTTATGCTTCACATTTGGACCACATTTGGCTTCCAAGGCCATCTCAAGTTGATTAGAAAGAATCTCCTTGCTCAGTGATGCAGAAATTCCTCAAGTTCCATTTAATTAATTGTCCTGGGCTACAGGAAATGTCCATTGCCTTGGAATTCTGAGCTATGAATCTACTTTTTGAAATGCAAACACAAAATTTGAACTAATTTGGAATTTTATTCCATTTCACTCATTACACTTATTAGAAGTATGTTTCCTAATTTGTGTGAAGTGTTCGAATATATTTTTCTGTTCTGCATTCCACTGTTATACCGCTATGGATTTCCCAGAGCATAAAGTTGAACAATTACCCCAATTGTCTAGATTAGATTTTAGATTTAGATTACATTACAGTATGGAAACAGGCCCTTCGGCCCAACAAGTCCACACCGACCCGCCGAAGCGCAACCCACCCATACCCCTACATTTACCCCATTACCTAACACTACGGGCAATTTAGCATGGCCAATTCACCTGACCTGCACATCTTTTGGACTGTGGGAGGAAACCGGAGCACCCGGAGGAAACCCACGCAGACACGGGGAGAACGTGCAAACTCCACACAGTCAGTCGCCTGAGTCGGGAATTGAACCCGGGTCTCTGGCGCTGCGAGGCAGCAGTGCTAACCACTGTGCCACCGTGCCGCCCACCACTGTGCCACCGTGTCTAGGTTCATACTTGAAAAATGGGTTATGTTCTGGAGGAAGGTGAAAAATGTTTGGTCTGTATCTTGATGCAAGAGGAAATACAAAAGAAGAGATAACAAAGTGGTGTAACTGAAACTAATGCATAGTACCTGGCAGTCGAAACTACTTTCTTCAGTGATGCATGCAATAAATATGCTTTTGTTAATCTTCACTTAAAACAGAATCTTCTGCCTTGTTAATAAGTGGGTAATCATTTTCTCTATAAAACATGATAAAATGTTTATTTAAAGTGTATTTCATGCACTGTTTGAGATACAGTAGATAAACTACAGTTGAACATTTTAGTTTTTTCAGTTCATTAATGAAAACTGTTGATACTAAGAGGTACCAGAGACAATATTGTGACAATAATACATCGAAAACCTGTATCCAACACTTATTAAATCAATTTGCAATTGTTCAGAATGTGTTTACCTAGGTTTGCAAGATTGGCAAATGATAATGGAAAATCCAACTACTGTGAGCAGTAATTCAAATTGATATGAAAATACTTTAAAAGCGTACAACATCTGATGTACAACATTGCTGTACATGTGTATATTCACACAAACACCAAGGACATTTGTTTTGATTTACAAAACAACACAAGAATACTATCTTCTGTAGAATCAGACAATCTTGTGTTACATGGAAAACTATACACAACAAAACACACAAAATTCATACTGTTGTCATCAGACAAGAACATTCATAGAGATTACAAACTAAATTCCAGTTCTTGTTTTGACCACACACCCAGTTCACTTCAATTTTGAGTCCCCGTTAACTTGTTTTACACCATGTACATATTTGTGAATAAAGTCTAATCACACCTACATGCATTATATGTTCCTAAGAGTCTCATTTTACAAGGTTCCAGAAATTTTCTTCTATAATAAATTAGTTGTTTGTTTAAATGAGAAGTAATTCAGATTTCCCAGTAGTGAACCAGAATAAGGTAATGATTGTAAAAGTTTTCATTGAAAATAAAATTATTTCTGTTGGAATGTGGAGGCTATACATTTGAACCCTCAAATCAAGCCAGTCTTGGTTTGATTTTTTTTCTTCTTCAGAAGTTCTGGCACTCTTTTTTTAAACCCCCACACTACCGCCTAACAGTGGTTTACCCCAGCATCCATGGTGTGTGTGCAGGTGTGAGACACAGTAAGAGACACAAGGTGTACGAATCTTTATTCAATTTCCACCACCAGGAAGATAGGAAAACACCCGAGTGGCCAGTGACAAGCACTGCCCTTCACATCAAAGAGCAATGCTGTGTGATCAAACAGTGAAGAGGAGGGCAGGGATTAAATCAAAATAGAGTTGGAGGGGGAAATGATGCATTCCACTTCCTGCGGCGCCCACCTCTCCCTGAACAACTCCAGGTGTTGGTGGACACCACGTGCTCCTTCTCCAAGAACACCCGGTCCCTAACGTAACCGCGGAAGAGGGGTATGCAGTCAGCCCTAACGACCCCCTCCATGGCCCGCTGCCTGGACCTGTTTATGGCCAGTTTGGCCAGGCCCAGGAGCAGACCCACAAGGTGGTCTTCAGACCTGCCCTCCCTCCTCCGTACTGGGTGCCCGAAGATCAGGAGCGTGGGCAGTCTTGGTTTGATACAACATGAATTGCATTCTGATTGACTGTGATTTTGCTGTTATCTATTTGGATCCACATGATAAACTGGAACAACAGTTGGTCTGAAGAGATTATGTTCACCCTCTATGTTAGTATATTCGAGGCAAACAGCATTGAATGGAAAATTACTTAGAAGTATGTGGAATAAACAAATCAAATTTAATATAGGGCAAGATGAAGTAAGGTGGGAAGGGTTCATTTGGAACTAAGAATTTTCCTGTGCGTGTATTGTGCACATAAAAGTACTAATCATGTTGGAAATTGTGGCATTGGAAAAGCACAGCAAGTCAGGCAGCAACTGAGGAGCAGGAGAATCGATGTTTCGGGTATAAGTCCTTCATCAGTAATGTTGGAGGGCAGGGGGGTTTCATGGGGAAATGGGCCTGAGAGATAAATAGGAGGGATGAAGTAGCTGTGAAGGCAATAGGTGAGGTGGGGGTTGATGGTGACAGGTCAGAGGGGAAGGTGGACCGAGTAGGGTATGAAGGAAGATGGCCAGGTACAATAGTTTAAGAGGGCAGTGCCAAGTTGCAAGGTTGGATCTGGGATGGGGGGGGGGAACCAGATGAAAAACTGATGATGTCGACATTGGTGCCATGTGGCTGGAAGGTCCCAAGGCCTTTCTCCAGGTGTATGTGCCTTGGATTTGACAGTGGAAGAGGCCCAGGACTTGCATGTCCTTGGCAGGGGGGAGGGGGGGGGAGCGCAGGAGGAGTTGAAGTGGTCAGCTACAGGGCTAGTGCGTGTGTCCCAGAGATGTTCCCTGAAATGTTCCATGAGTTGACATCCTGTCTCCCCAATGTCAAGGAGACCACATTAAGAACAACAGACACAGTAGATGAGGTGTTTGGATGTGCAGGAAAATCTCTGCTGTCTGTGGAAGGATCCTTTGGGGCCTTGGACGGAGGTGGGGCACCAGTTTTGCACTATTTGTGGCAACAAGGGAAGGTGGTGGAAGTGGAGGGTACATTTGTGGGGACAGAGGTGTGGACCTAATGAGGGAGTCGGAGAGGGAATGGTCTCTACAGAGTGTTGATTGGGGTGGGCATGGAAATAAATCTCTGGTACCACTGTAGGTGGCAGAAATGGTGGAAGATGAGGAGGTGCATCCAGAGACTAGTGGGATGGAAGGTGAGGACTGGGGGATTCTATTCTTCTATCTTTGTTGCAGTTGGAGGAGTGGGGTTAGAGGGTGGAGATGCGGGAAGTGGAGAAGATGTGCTGGAGGGCATTGGGAGGGGAAATTGTGGTCCTTGAAATAGGAGGCCATCTGGAATGTCCTCCTCGGAGCAGAAAAGGTGGAGGTGGAGGAACTGGGAGTAAGGATTGGGGCGATGGGAGGTAGTCCAGGTAGTGATGGGAATTGGTGGGTTTAAAGTAGATATCTGTGTTGAGTCAGTCACCAGAGATGGAGATGGAGAGGTCCAGGAAGGGGAGGGTCGAAGATGGTGCAGGTGAACCTGAGGTCAGGATGGAAGGTGTTAATGAACTGTTCACCCTCCACCTGAGGTGGTGCCAATACAGTCATCAATGTAATGCAGGATAAGGTGGGGGGTGGTGCCAACTGTAGCTGCAGAGGGTGGACTGTTCCACATAGCTGACAAAGAGGCAGGGGCCCATGCAGGTGCCCATGGCTACCCCCTTTGGTCTGAAGGAAGTGGGAGGACTTGAAGGAGAAGTTATTGAGGGTGAGGACCAGTTCCACCAATTGAATGAGCATTTTGGTAAAGGGGTTCAAGCAGGAGAGGAAGAAGTGAAGGGTCTTGGAGGCCTTCACCTTAGTAAATGGACTTGTAGAGGGACTGGATGTCCAGGGTGATGAGGAGGCGTTGGGGGCTGGGGAAACAAAAGTCATGGAGGGTGTGGATAATGTCCCAAACCTATGTGGGGAGTTTCTGGACCAAGACGGACAGATCGGTATCAAGATACGAGGAAATAAGTTTGGTGGGGCAGAGGCAGGTGGAGACAATGGGTCAACCAGGGCAGTTGGGTTTGTGAATTTTAGATAAGGGGTAGAACCAGGCAGTGAGGGGCTCTGGGACTATCAGGTTGGAGGCTGTGGATGGCAGATCCCCTGAGGGGATGGGAGGTAAGGTCATGGTCAGGGGGGCAATAGGAGGAGGTGTCTGTGAGCTGGCACCTGGCTTCAGCAGTGGGTTTAATGATGAGGTTGGGGTTGGAGTGGAGGGCTGCACTTTATGAGGGTTAGAGAGGTAGACAGGTGGTCAATGTCGTGGCGGCGATTGAAGATAAAGAGGTCGAGGGCGGGTAATACTCACGATTGTCCAATTATTGAAGGTGGGACTAGGAGTTCTTGGAGGGGTGGGTGGGAGTCCAGATGGAAATAAGTAAGCATGGAGGTGGAACCGGCAGAAGAAGAGTTTGATGTCACAACCAAGGCCATATCATTAATTGTATAACTCATACCCTCGTTCTTTGGACCAAAATGCAATACCACTCATTTATCCAGATTGAACACCATCTGCTAATTTTCAACCATTGAGCTATTTGATCAATATCCCTTTGTAACCTTACAAAACCTTCTTCACTATGCTACCAATTTTGATATCGTCCACAAACTTAGTAATCATGCCTTCTAAATGCTCATGCAAATAATTTATAAATGACAAACAAGAGGACCCAGAGCCAATCCCCATAGAACAGGTCTTCATTCCAAAAAGCAACGCTCTATCATTACTCTATCTCCTGCATTAAACCAATTATGTATCCTGAATCTATCACCCTGAATCCCATGTGACCTAACTTTACTAATTAGTCTATCATGTAGAACCTTATTAAAGGTTTACTAAAATCCAAATAAACAACGTCTATTCCTCTGCCATCAACAGTTCTGACTTCCTCAAAAAACTCAATCAAGTTTGGGGGAGACAATTTTCCTTGCACAAAAACTATGCTGACTATCCCTAATCAATTTTTGACTCACTAAATATCCATAAATCCTATCTTTTATGATCACCTCCAACAATTTACACACAACTGAAGTCAGATTCACAGGTCTACAGTTCCCAGGTTTCTCCTTACAACCCTTCTCAAACAGAGGTACAGTATTTGAAATGCAAAATTTATATGAAGTGACAGTAAACCAATTTCTCAATGAGAAGGAAGTGAAATTGGGGTAGGAGGGAGCCACAGGTATGCACAGTTCTTATTGTCCTTATGTCAGAGTCAGAAACAACCCCATATCTCAACTGGTAACTTTTCATTATATTGAAAATTTATAAGAAAAGGGAAATGAGATTCTTTTTTTAAAAAATTTGATGTGAAATGCAACTGTCACTGCTCCATAGTCTGTATATCATTTAACACAGTATCCACATTAAAGATACATAATTGACTGTAATAGAGCAATGGGTTCATGAGTTCATGAATAAAAACATTGAATACAGCGCATCCTTTTTATCTGGCTTTTGATGCATTTTTCAATGAGTGGCTGTGTGCATTTAAAATTTTTCATCTTTCAAAATGACACCTGTCACCTGTCCGTTTTCTTCTGTTAGTCTGAGCAATGAACATTCATGCTAATGCTTTGTTTCAATAACAGGCAACACACTTTTCACACTCCAGCACATGTTTAAAATATCTGCAGTAGCATTGGAAGATGGTCACGAATGTATGGGTGTTTGATATTTATCTTCAAACACATCACTATTAATCTTTTTCTCCTCTTCATTGTCTTGTACACATTTCTTTAAATCTGTTTTTACAATAGAGTTTTTTGAGTAGGTTTTTACTTTACAATGTGGTTACTTCCCAAGGAGGTAAATGGAAAATTCACTGGCATCCAAAGGCACATTACATGCATTATTCATACGATTCATGGGATTCCAAAATATTATAATTACAGCACACATCTAAAGTATCAGGTGTCCACTCATTCAAGTACTAAGAAGCTGCCTTATTACAATCTGAAACACATAAACCTCTATGAATATATCAATAGGACTGCTGCAATTGCACTAACACCCATCAAATTCTATTGCTACCCTTAAGGCACTTTTACAATTTGGCACTTCAGTAGTTTGAATAATGAGGGAGCCATGTTCATAAACCAATTTTCTCCCCCCTCCCCCACCAATCTCTAACAATCTCTAGCAATCCTGATGGCCTAATCCCAATAATAGAGTCAAAATCATAGGCACATTAAAAAGTAACTTCACATGTTGTTACTCATTTAACCTAATGTCAGATGACACCCCTTTAGGGATCTTGGTCCACTTCATTCTGGATTTAGAATTTTTTAACATTCAAACATTCTCTTAAATGTTGCTGCAAACTGGAATAATCAGAAGCACCAGATATACTGCACTCTTAAATTTTCTTTTAAGAAATATTACATCTATTTTTAAAGTGCACCCATAAACTCTGTGTTTGGTCCACTATCCCGACAAAACTCCATAGAAATAGCATCTTGACAAAACAATGATTGGAGGTAATTTTTCAGAGGTTATTTGATTTTTCTATATTCAATGTCAGCTTGTGGTTCACATTCCATCACTGAGAAAGCCACTCCTTTATGGGCTTTGGATAAAAGTGTTATGCATACATAAAATGTAAAAATCACACAACACCAGGTTGTAGTCCAACAGATTTATTTGGAAGTACTCGCTTTCAGAGTGCTGCACCTTCATCAGGTAGCTGTCTGATGAAGGAGCAGTGCTCCAAAAGCTACTAGTTCCAAGTAAATTGGTGGTGTGTGATTTTTAACTTCATCCACCCCAGTCTTACACCAGCACCTACATGGCACACATAAATAGACTTTGAAATAAATACAGAAATTATTAATGTAACAAGGGAACAGTAAAGGACTTAATCCTCTAAGGACCATCAATTGTCAACAGCTCTGCTTCAATACTACACAGATAGTATTGAAATTATTTTCCAACATTATTTGAGAAGTCAATTTCATGGGGTTTGTTAGAAATTAAAGCATGAATGATCGCTTCAACACCTTTTTTAAAACAGAAATAGTATCCTTTTTAATACTGTAACAAGACTAATTATATCTTTAAGAAAGTAAATATGCGGTGTTGTTAATTACGGTGGACATTGCTTTCCTAATCACAGATTACATAGTGGTCACAGTATGTGATGTTTTAACTAGGAGATACTAAGGCCTCTTTAAAGTAAAATATATATATTTTTTATAGGTCTGGAAAATATTATTGAACTGAACAGAGATGATACCAAACTGCAGCAAAATGCAGATCAAATCCAATAGTTTTGTCTACAAAGCAGCAGTTAATATTTGCAAACAAAACTTGGGTTGTTATTTTTTATTGAAATCATATCGATAAGACTCCAATTTTCATCCCGTTACTATGCTGTCAGCAAGAATAAAACTGGGAATGTAACCACTCCACCAAGAGTAGGAAAAAGAAAAAGCAGTCAGGAATGTTACTTCTGATCAGTAAACATTACTAAACATAAGTAAACAGTAATAAACAATTTGATGTAACATTAAAGTAGGATGAAGTTTGATTAATAAAATTTGTGTTATGGACAATTATTATTGATGTTCATTTTAGAAGTGCACACAAATGGTCACTTAGAAAAGGTACATAAATGCTCCTGCCATCATTACATGATCACTGCTTTCAAGAACATTTACAAAAATCAGAGTTGGTTAGATGATGAAAAAAAGAAAGAGGCCAAGGTATCTCCTACAGATTGGTTTAAAGTTGGAAGCTTTCAATGCTTTTGGGGGTTGTGAAACATGGAAGTGAAATAAGCCTAACCAATAATCCTTGATCTTGAACTTGATTAGCAGTAAATCTGAAAGCATTCATACTTATAATGACACCGCACAGATGCAAAAAGTTGGGGAAGTTTAAAATTCTGTTAATTTAATTTCTTCTGAGTTTAATAAGTAAATACTAGACTGTGACCATTGATAACACTCACAATGCCAATAGCAACCATTTGTAACTTGGAGCTGTAGACAACATCAGTAAAGATTCCAAAATGCTTTCACTTTGGAAGTGAGGCATTTAATGAACTGAGGTAAGTTAGGAGTTTAATAGTTGAACAAGTTGGATGTGTGTTTTCTCAGCTAAGGGAAGAGAAAAGTTGCCTGCTGCACAGCTCACAGGATGTAGATCTAGTTACAGATTGGCTATCATATCAAACTCCCATCCCTCCACTTTGCTGATAGCCTTCTCACATATGCCCTGATATTAATCTAAACAGCTGAACATTGTACTGCTCAATGATGATTGCACAATTGCTGAGTGGTTGGCACTGCTGCCTCACAGCATGATGGACCCAAGTTTGAACATTATGGTCAATTTAGCATGGCCAATTCACCTAACCTGCACATCTTTGGACTGTGGGAGGAAACTGGAGCACCTGGAGGAAACCCATGCAGACACAGGGAGTATGTGCAAACTCTGCATGACCCTAGTGCTGTGAGGCCGCTATGCCACTGTGCCGTCCCTTAATAAAACAGCTGAAGATGGTTAAATCTTGTACAAATTCCTGCAGAACTCTTGCAGAAATATCTTATGGTTGACCTCCAAAACTTGGGTTAGGTGTTACCCCAACCAGCACAGATTGTTTCTCTTCATTCTCATTGACTCTAGTTTTGCTGGAGTTCCTTGATTTCCATTCTCGGCAAATACTGCTTGTTGTCAAGGGTAATCCCCCTTAATTCCTCTCTTGCATTCTGCTCTTTGGTCATTTTGGATCGTGACTGTAACCCAAACTGAACATTAGTGAGCACGTAATTGCTCACTGCTAGTTTGTATTCTCGACAAACCTTCAATCACTTTGCTGTGTAGACTTCAGGGTGATAATTAGCTGGGTTGGATTTGTCCCGCTTTTTGTGGAAAAAACATATCTTGGAAATTTTCTACATTCCGGGGTAAATGACTCTGTTGCATGTGTATTGGAATAACTTGGGGTGCAACTAATCCTGGAGTATGAGTTGTTAGTACTGTTGCTAGAATGTTGTCAGAGCCACAGCCTTTGCAGTGGTCAATGCTATCAGCCATGAAGTGAGGCGAATCAAATTGACTGATGCCATTTTCCTCACAGCTCTGCCCTAGAGCTGCTGCTGGCAATCTGATTGCTAGTATGATTGGATGTTTTAGATATAGATTTAGATTTAGATTACATTACAGTGTGGAAACAGGCCCTTCGGCCCAACAAGTCCACACCGACCCGCCGAAGTGTAACCCACCCATACCCCTACATTTACCCCTTACCTAACACTATGGGCAATTTAGCATGGCCAATTCACCTGATCTGTTTTGGGAGGTTTGATCATATAATGATTTGCAAAAGTTGAGTTTACAATGTAACATTAGGTCTCATGCTAAACGTTTTCTTCAAGCTGTTCTTTTACATATCTGCTAAGTCTGAAGTATTTTTCAAGCATTAAGCACAAAGAATGTTTCAAATGTTTCCATCCTCTCAATCTAACAACAGTGCACTCTGACCCCTTAATTACAAAGAACTTTTTAACCAAAATTCTTTGAAACATTGTGTGAAATACCTTCAAAAGAAGCCCCTCACTTTCCTTGCATTGCCATCTCCTTTCATTGGAGGGATGCTGCCGGCAGGGCAGCCAGCCCAAGCATTCGCCACCAAAATGGTATATAAGAATGGGTTGGGAGATGATAAAGTCTTTCTGAAGTCAAAGTACTTCAATTACTCACAAAATTTCCAAGGTCTAATTTTGATAAATCCGTGCATCCAGTTTATATTGTCCAGTGGCAGGAAATAAGTTTTACCCTCTGTGCAAATAAAACCTTAACTTCATCCGGATTATCATTGTGTGCTCTGTAACCGGTTTACAAAGTATGTTTTTATCCTGGAGAAGCATGAGATCTTCTTTATCAAATTGGATATTCCAAATATCATGCACAGAAATTATTGATTCAAATCAAGTCAAGCATGCCAAATGAATAGCCTAACAGGAATCTTTGAGGAGATTTTTCACTCCTACTTTGGCAGGGAATTGAGGTGAACAGGCACTAAGAAATTTTCAGCCTGGCTGCTGGTATACTGGCTTTCTTATTCCATGCCACAGCCCTACCCAGCGGCGTTTTCCTGGAGATGGGATGGGTATGTGACAGTGTCCCCCACTACAAGACTGACAGCCAAAGAAAGCTCTACAAAGATCAATTAAAGGATGTTGACTCTGATTGTCCATTCATATTCAGGTCTCCCAGATGTGTTTTGGGAGATCTCAGCTAAACTGTCTCCCAATGACAGATCAGGCTGCCAAAGTCCTAAGACTTAGAAGCCCTTATAGGCCATCTGGAATCAAGCATGAGTTACCCTGTAGAAGAGTTCTCTCCTGCACAGCAATGATGGTCAGGTCGCTGAATCTTATTATTTTCCTGTAGTTTTGAAAAGGTTGGCGAGTGGGTGTCTCCATTTTGGAATGCCCTTTCCTTCACTTACCCAACATAGCAGCAGAACAAGCTCTCCAGATTTAACAGTCAGCCCTCTAGCAATTGATTATTCCATCCAGAGAATTGCTCCCCAGATAGTGAGAACTTCTGAACCCAATTTCAGCCTAATAGCAGCATTCAGATAGCGGTCAGGAAAATCCTGCTCTTGTATCTTGGCTACCTAAGTATCAGAAACATCTAATTCTCTGATATTGGATCTGTCCTTCCCCAAGTTGTGCCTAATTACTAACATAATATTACCTACCAAGAGTCATTAAATTTGTACTCAACTCACTATTGATCCCAGTTCATAAATATGAAAGTCCTACCAAGTTGGCGAATTGCACAGCAATGTTTCAACTCACTCTAGAGTGATTTGATCTCTCCTGAGCTTCTCCTTTTTTTGCTTTGCAGAGGGAAATCAAGGTCTCATACTATTTATTATTACAGTAGCCTATCGTAGCCTAAGTTTGAGTAGGTTTTTCAAAATCTTGTAAAATACTGAGACAAGTGTACAATACAACAACGAATGGCACCTCCTGGGATCTTAAATTTGAAAGAAATCTTAGTCTTTTGGGTCTTGACACTGACTGCAATCTAGCATGTCCTCTGAGAAATTTTCCACTTGAATTGTTGTGGTGTGGAAGGTAAACTTGCTGCGAAGGATCTCTGTGGTTTCCTTCAACACAGACTGAGCATCCACGTTCTCCTCTGTAATGATAAGAGCACAATTAATGGAAAGGCAGTCTGTAGTTGTTTCAATCTGCAGGTTCCTCTGGTTGCCTCATCAAACTCCATTTTAAAGTAATATTTCACATTTCTTTGAAGACATAACCTCATCTAAAGAACTGTTAAATGATATTAATTTGATTGTTCTGTTGATGCTAAAAAGGAATCCTCCCTTTTATCATCTCTTATTTGGCAAAGTGTTGAATACAAGAAATTGGGATGTAATTATACTAAACAGTTAGGACACAGTTGTCTTTACATTTCTGGTTACCATATTATAGGAGAGACATATTGCTCTCGAGATTTTACTAAGGAGATTTTACTAATTGTATTGTTAGGGCTTGAAAATTGAGGAAAGATTGGATAGGTTGGAATTACTTTGCTTTGAACAGAGGAGGCTGAGATGTGACTTAAGTCCAGGTGTACAAAATAATAAGGTTTGGATAAAGAGGACAGGGAAGACCTGTTTCCCTGAATAGAGAAATCTCCCTGAATGGCACCTCCAGGGGGACAAAATGAAGATGATCAGAAAAATTAGATGGGATATGAGGAAAAGCCTTCTCACCCAGTGGGTGGTGAATGTCTGGATAGTGGTTGTGGCAGAAATTCTCAACTCATTCAGAAGTAACATGGATCCTTCTTTTAACTTACCCATTCATGGCATGTGAGTGTCGACAGTGACCAGCAATTTATTGCCTGTTCTTAGTTACCTTTGAGAAGGCGATGATGAACAGCCTTCTTGAATCACTGCAGTCCTTGTGCTGTAGGTAAACCCACAATGCCCTCAGAGAGGGAATTCCAGGATTTTGACCCAGCAACACTGAAGGAACACCATGTTAAGTAGCTCAGAGGACAACTTGTAAGTGGCAAGGTGCCCTTATATCTGCTGCATTGTCCTTCTAGATGGAAGTGGTCATAGACTTGGAAGGTGTTGTCTAATTGGTAAATTTCAACATTGCAACTTGAAGATAGTTCACATTGCTGCTACTGAGCTTTTGGAAGCAGTGCCAGTCAAGCTAGCTGCTTTGTCCTGGATGGAATCAAGCTTCTTGAGTATTGTTTGAGCTGCCCTCAACCAGGCAAGTGGGGAGTATTCCATCACACACCTGACATGTGCCTTGCTTTGTGGACAGGCTTTGGGAAATCAGGAGGTAAGTTACTTGCCGCAGTATTCCTTGCCTTTGATATGCTCTTGTAGCCACTGTGCTTAAATAGCAAGCTCAGTTGAGTTTCTAGTCAATAGTAACTCAAAGGATATTGATAATTCAGTGACGGTAATACCAACAGTCAATGGTTATATTGTGCCTTATTAGACATAGACATTGTCCGACATTTATGTACTACAAATCTTACTTGCCAATTGTCAATCCAAGCCTGAATACTGTTCAGATCTTGTTACATTTGAACATGGATTGCTTCCATATCTAAAAGTCATGAGTGGTGCTGAACAATGTGCAATTATTAGTGAACATTCCATTTCTGGCCTTAAGATGGAGGGAAGGTCAATCATGATTCAGCTGAATATAGTTGGACCTAGAACACAACTTTGAAGAACCCCTGCAGAGATATCCTGGAGCTGAGATGAAAAATCTACAATTTTACATATGCAAGCACATCCTTCATCTCTGCTGTTCTGAAGCCAGCAGGTTCATCCAAACCAATGTTGACAAGAAAACAAATAACAAGACTGGTCACATACAGTATGGTCACATACTGATAAATGTTTCATATCTAAATACAAAGATAATGTTCAATGGTCAGACAGTGTGATAATAGCATTACTCACCAATAGCAATATGAACAGAAAGCACAGGCTGGTTTAATGTCAAGGCCCAAAGCTGGAGACCATGCATGGCTTTCACTCCTTTAATAGAGAGAAGAACCTCCTTCACTGAATTGAAGTCCATTCCTTTTGGGGTACCTAAACAATGGAAGTAGGATTTGTTTCATTTATTTCAAAGAAAAAGGTTTATTAAAAATAATACAAAGACATTTGCAATCATAATATTCTTCTCAAAAAATTGAATCCTAAAATATCCTTGTCTTCTAAAATGTTTGCAACATTAGATTTCTGGCGCCAGCACCTTGTTTGATTGAACCTATTAACAAGCTCACTGTGACAAGTCTTCATTTTATCAGCACTTAATGAATTATTTTACTGTTCTTTAACATTTGCACAGATAATAGTGTTAGCATTTATGGACATTTCTTTACTTCACCAAATATCAGTGTATCATAATTATTAGCAGACTTACTTTCTGAAGCACTAGGAGCCCCTTTTGTTTTAGATATTATAACAGTAATGTTCGAGTGCTGACCAATAATTATTTGAGCAAATCAAACAGTTCATAGAATTTCACTCAACTCTGTTCCCATAAAGAGAAATCAGAAAACAGGTTGTTCTGGTCCAGTCAGTAGACAAAAAATGTCCATTGTGGTTATTTTTATGTTAGCATGAACTCAGTGGCAGCACCTCTAGCACCACACACCATCATCTCCAACACTAGCATTTTGAGCAAACAATCCATTGTTTGTAATGTCATGAGTGTTGGTGCTAAGCATTTCTAATATTGTATATTGTTTGAATTATTATTTTTAATTTATCTGGTTTATTTACTGTCTTGTATTGACATAAATCTCTGTTTGAACAAAATATTTACTCAACCATTTCTCTGGTATTTTGAACCTATCCACAGTCTTCAACTTTTAATCAGTTATGAAATAGAGCCATAATCCACAAAGAACCAGAGGCACTTATCTTCATTAGAAAGAGACAGTTGGTATGTTTAGCTTGAGGGCAAACACTCCACAGCATAGGCAAAAACGTGAGGAGGGAGGCTTCTATAAAATACCGCAGCCAGCATGGAGATTGAAACCAAGTCATTGGCTTTATTCAGTTACTGAGTCCCGAGTGTTTCAACACGTGTGCTGTGGCAAGATGAGAAGCATTCTGCGATATTTTCAGTAAGCAGCATTTCTTTTCCTGATCTTTGAGGCTGTGCCCATTCTTCAGATTCTAGAGCCTTGTGTCTATTATTGAAGATAGTACCTGTTAACACTAAGCACACCTTGGAAATGTGCATGTGCAAGTTTTTAGGCTTCCAATTGCACACACACGTGGAGATTTGCCACCATGCATGCATCATATTCATCAAATGTGATGTTTATGAGCAATCAATTCAACTGAGAAAAGGTGGGTATGCCATGAAATTGTTTGTTTTGTCAAATGTGCTTTGACATTGAAAAGCTTGGAACCACTGACCTGGTCAACTGAGCCATCCAAGTCCATCGTAATCCATGATAACATATGTGTAAACAATATAGAATGGTGAATGTGCTTTATTGATTGTAAAGAGCTTCAAAATGACTAGTGGTCTCGAAATGTGGTACATAAATATAAGCTTTTCTTTCCTTTATAAGTAAGCATTAATGGCTACATATTTTTAATTGATGATCTAATTAAGGGTGGGTTGGGAATGTTTAAATAGATTATATTTCTCCAAAAGCATTGCATTCAATTATGTCCTACCTTCCATAAGTACACGGAAGACGTCCTTTAAGATAGTTATAGTGGAACCCAGGACAAAAATGGAGAAAAAGAATGTAGAGATAGGATCTGCGACTTTATAAGCAGGCTTAAATTGGAAAAAAAACAGTAAAGAGATTAGTTTGCATATTTATGTTAAAAAGACATTATGAATTTTTAGTTAAAATTATATTAAAATGTCTATATCCCATAGATGAAAGCAAGTGTGGATCCATGCATTTCTTTTCAGTTTCATTATACAACTGTAACATGGACTGTACAATTAATTTCCTCTCCACTTCTCCTGAAACATGTGTCCCTATTGTGTTCTCTGAGATACTGGTAGCTCTGGGATAATGCATGTTTTG
The DNA here is from genome assembly GCF_037043375.1 of Chiloscyllium plagiosum. NCBI lineage: Eukaryota > Metazoa > Chordata > Chondrichthyes > Orectolobiformes > Hemiscylliidae > Chiloscyllium > Chiloscyllium plagiosum. The sequence continues at coordinate 58,796,226 of NW_028270141.1, forward strand.
GCAGTGTGATTTGGCTATAGCATTGCTGAAGAATTAAGGAACAGTATTTTGGAGAACGCTTACCTCGATTGGCAATAGCGAAATTTCAACTGGGATCGGTTTACAAACTTCATTCTGTGCTTGCGCCAATGTGCAAGCTGAAATCTTCAAGCTGTTCTGCACATGCGCTAGTATTCTTGCCATTTTTTTAGATTTCCTACAGCCCTTTGGCCCAACAAGTCCACACCGATCCTTCGAAGAGTAACCCACCCAGACCCATGCCCCATCCACCTAACACTACGGGCATTTACCTAACTGGCACATTTTTGGACTGTGGGAGGAAACTGGAGCACCCGGAGGAAACCCATGCAGACACGGGGAGAATGTGCAAACTCCACACAGGCAGGTGGAAATTGAACCCGGGTCACTGGCGCTGTGAGGCAGCAGTGCTAACCACTGAGCCACCGCGCCACCCACATGTGCTAGTGTCTGTGCATGCGCGATGCTGGTGCCAGTCTTTGAGGCATTCTGTGCATGTCATGTACTGTACAGAGAGCAGTTTTCTTACATTGTTCAAATGTATTGGGTTAAATTTACCTATGTATTGTTAATAAATAGGATTTCAACCTTTATTCGGGCTGTGCTATACTTTGAGTTCAAATTTTGGGTGAGTTTTGAGCAATTGAGAGTGATTTTTTTGCTGGTCTGCCTCTAACCCCACTTTTCCCATTGGCTCTATTGTTTCTATTAAGTGAGGTTTCACTGCAACACACCTATGGCATTATCGGAGAATTATTTGTATTTAGCCATGTGTCTCACATGTATGATTGTTTATAGTAACTATTGGTAGGCTAATTGATCACAGGGAGCATCAGAGTTCAGGCTATTGTCAAATGATATCTGCACATATCATTCTAGCATGACCCATTAAATAGGTGATCAGTGCTGCCTACTTTTCTTAATCTAGCAGACGTCAAACAATGTATCATTAATCAGGGATTAAATCAAAGACTTTTCTGCTCTTTTATTTTGGTTTAATGGTTCAACGGGTACATTTGCTGAACTATTGACTGAAACCGGGTTATATTAATTCTCTTTACAGCTCAATAGTAATTCATTACTATTGATGTAAGATGTAAATTAAGTAGTGAATTCACTATTTCTTATTAACTGAAAAACACTCTACAAAGTGATAAACATCTTGATGTTCTATTTTCATTATTCAGGTGCCATGTAGTTTACAACTATCTCCATGAACAGTGGTTTGTCTGCTTTTATTGGAGGCTAAAGCCAGTGACAGACAAAAGCAATGTTTGGAAGGCAGTCAGTTCAATTATGGAGGACCATGTCTATTTTTCTCCCAGGAACATCCATCACCCCTCTAGCTTCTAGTTTCGGCTTGAGGTAATGAATAGCAATTAGATGTGCCAGACAATGGCCATCAACAACGAGAGAGAATCTAATAATTTCCCCTTGATATTCAACGGCATTTCACTGGAATTCTCTCCAAGCCACAATCCCATCCGTTCTTTCACTATCACTTGGTTAGAATCCTAGAATTGCCTTCCTAAAAGCATTGCGTGTACCCACATTACATAACAAAGAACAGTATAGCACAGAAATAAGCCTTTCGAGCCACCATGCCTGCACAGACAGATGATGCCTTTCTAAACTAAAAGCCTGTTGCCTCTACTTGGTCCAAATTCCTCTATTCCCTGACTATTCACGGTATCTGTCAAGATGCCTGAATCTGCTTCTAACACCTCTTCGGGCAGCATTACTACCCTCAGTGTGAAAAAATAAACCTGCCTCGCACATCTCTTTTAAATTTACCCCCCCCCCAACTTAAACAGAGTACTGACATCCCTTGAAGAGAGACTCCAACTACTCTTCTATGTCTCTCAAAATTATGTAAACTTCTATGAGGTTTCCCCTCCAATTCTAACATTCAAGTGAACTTAAACCAAGTTTGTCCTACCTTGGGAGGTATTGGAGCAGGCATAAAAGTGCCAAAATTTTCCTGATCCAAATGAATAGCATCCCAGGCTACTGTGGAAACCACAGAGGCTCTGACACAAATCTTTAATTCCTCTCTGGCCACGAGGGAAGTGCCATATGACTGGAGGACTGCTAATGTGGTTGCATTTTTCAAGGGTCGTAAAGATGACTCAGGAAATTACAGACTAATGAGTCTCATATCAGTGGTACGGAAACTAATGGAGAAAATCCTGAAGGATAGAATTAATATCCACTTGGAAAGGCACGGGTTGATTAGGGATAGTCAGCATGTCGTTGTCAGAGGGAGTTCATGCCTAACAAAGTTATTAGAATTTTTCACTAATGTGATCAAGTACGTGAGAGAGAAGGGGTATGAAATAACTCCACGGCTGGTATCCTGTCACCAAGTCATCCTTTGTTAGAGAACCCTTAACACTGATCCAGCTTCATCAGAGCCAGCTCTCAGATTGAACAGAAGCTGTCAGCTAGGGCACCCAGATTGGACCAGATTAACAGACCCAATCAAGGAACTTATATTCGATGAGGTCTACCTGGCTTACTTAGGTACATTCACTACATCCCTCCCCCTCTAGGAACAAGGATATAGGTTTTTTTTGTAGCTACTCCTGGGGCATTTTAGCACTAGGTCAGGTTCCTCTAACTCTACCTCTGCTACAGGTGGCATGTAACGTGCAGCTGTCTCCTCCACCCGGAGCATCTCAAGAAATTTATTCTCCTCTTCAGGTGGCAAAGTCGTTAAGGCAGCAACAGCTGCCACATCCAACTCAGATTCCAAGGTATCTGGTTGATGGATAGAAAGAACCTATGGGTTCTCAAACAGTCAGAAAGGCAGTGGAGGAGCCAGGTGCATGTTGCCAGGTACATTGTCTGCGAGCTTGCAGATTTCATAAGGGCCAGCTGCTTGTTCAAAGCTGTCATACCTACCTGAACTTTACACATCACTGGACCTGACCTCACATCGACCATGCCTTTTACCTATGCAGGGCCTCGCTCGGGGTTCCTATTCTAAACTTTGTCCCCTGAAGTAAACTGTCTCTCTTGCTTTATAGAGTCTTACGTCTGGCCTGAACATTCCTGATGCCGATTCACACTTGCCCTCCAGATCCAGGAAGATCAGATTTAGCCGGGTGCAGAGACTCCTCCCTTAGCAGCTCTGCTGGAAATATCCCTATAGTATGAGGGGTGGTCTTATAGTCAAATACGAATCAGGAAAATTTTCTATCTAGTGAAATTGTAAACTGTTCCTTTAACCCCGCCTTCAGATTTGGACTGGTCTTTCTGTGAGACCATTGGATGATGGATGCTATGGAACTGTCCAACTATAATGAATACTATTTGACTTTAGGAAATACTCAAATTCCCTGCTAGCAAACAACTATCTGTGACCAACACTGTTGGGAGTCCCTGTATTGTAAAAAGGTGCGCGAAGTTTTTCTAACGTTGTCCAAGTGCTTCAAAAAACCACTTTGAGTGGGCATCCGCAATGACTAAGGACATCCAGCTCAGGAAAGGACTTGCATAGTCAATGTGTAACCAATCCAGAGTTTATTTGCTCAATTCCTACGAATGTAGAGAAGGTGGTGATGGCAATATTTGTCCTTGTTGGCACACTGGGCACTGCCCCACCAATGTGGCTATATCTGCATCCAATCCTGGACCCTGGCCACCAAATATAACTTCTTTCCAACATTTACATTTTGGAAACCAATGGATAACCCTGGTGGAATTCAGCCAGTATCTGGCAGTGATCTTTGCTCATGACAATCCCGTTGCTCCTCATAATAACTTGCTGTCCTCCACTATGATCTGATCTCTCCAGGGTAGGTTGTGCCTTACAAACCTTATTTGAGATGGTGACCAAACAGAGTGGTTGATGTGGCATATTCACCTGATGAAGAAGCAGCGCTCCGAACCTAGTGCTTCCAAATAAACCTGTTGGACGATAATCTGATGTGTGATTTTTAACTTTGTATACCCCAGTCCAACACCGCCATCTCCAAGTCATTAAAGTGAGAGGTGATAGATATAAGATAGATGTCAGAGGTAGTTTCTTTACTCAGTAGTAGGGGCGTGGAATGCACTGCCTGTGACAGTAACAGACTTGTCAACTTTAAGGGCATTTCAATGGTCATTGAATAAACATATATATGAAAATGGAATAGTGTAGGATAGATGGGCTTCAGATTGGTTTCACAGGTCAGCGCAACATTGAGGCTGAAGAGCCTATACTGCGCTGTAATGTCTTATGTTCTATCTTGCCTCACATAAAAAAAAATTATTCGCACACACTTTGTGGTAATGAACCCACTGTCATTGTCAGTCATTATGTTTAAGGTTCACTAGAACCATAAATAGAACATGAGGGTAAACTTGAACAGGGAATACTTTATGGTAAGTCTCTCAGCTCTCCAGTGTTTTTTTAGGCTGTAGCCCCTTGCTCTCACTTCCAGCTCATCAGACCCGCTGTCTTAACCAACTATATACTTAACAAGAACAACCTTCATGAAGCACAGCGATCAAAACTAAAGCAATTGAAGCTTTATTTCCTCTCCTTTAAATTCCAACCCCTTTGAGATAAAGGCCAATGCTGTGTTATCCTATTTTAATTACTCTTCATAACTGTGCACTTAGCTTTTAATGATTTTCTAAATACATTTTTCTCAGTTGTTTCTTTCTCACCAATGAAACATATTGATTTATAAAAATGCAATCTTCCAGAGAGATTTAGCATTGAAAGTACTAAAAAGAAACTTATAATTTCTTTGTGCTCTTTTATAGTGCAATGGTTAACATGATCACTGTACATACTTGTGATTGCGAGCTTACCAGAGATGTTAATGCATTTAAAATAGTTTGTTAACTTCATCAAATTAACCAACAGGAATTGAATGCTAATACAGTAACGCCTCGATTTATGAACTTAATCCGTTCCGAGACCCAGTTCGCGACCTGAATCAATTTTTCCCATTGTTCAGATAGCGTAAGAATGCTTGGATGGCTGTTCACAGCACATGTGCCAAAGACGAACTGAATGAGATCACGTGGGACCTGAGAGCTTTTGCGTTCAACAAACGCGTAGCAAAGCAGAACAATGAAACCACGTGGTCGCACACGGACTTTTTGCGTTCGTACCTTGAATTTCGCACGTACATTGAAGCAAAATTTTATGTAAAATCCTGTTCGTAAACCGATTTGTACATGAACGGGGTCGTTCGTATGTCGAGGCGCTACTGTATATTAAGGAGCCATCTCAAAGAATTGGAATCCTCAAATATTTTAAACCACATCCAATGATACAGTTTGATATTGTATCATGAAGTAAACATCATTAATTAAAATACATATAAAAGAATTATTAGAATACCACAGTAACCTTAAAGAAGATGACTGTAGCCGCCACAAACACTCCGATGCTCTGAAACAAATCTCCAATAACATGCACAAAGGCAGCTCTCACACTGGTGTTGCCTAGATGATTTTGTTGGGAAGAATTTTCATCAACTGTGTTGTTTTCTAACTCCTCGTAACCAAATGCGCGACCATGGCTATGGGAAGTATTCGACTGATGAAGTAACACAGCCATTCTGCAACACAAATAATTGTGGTGACAAAATTTATCAAATGTCTTTTTTATTCTCAAGGACTTTGGTGGATTAAAGTTAAGTTGCTTCAGCATTTGTAGCTTTAATAGCCTACAAATAATTTCAATATAGTATCATAACCCAATAGTCGCGAGTTTGATACTTTGAGACATCATAGCTGTGTTTATTTATTTAACACATTCTTTGCTTGACTATTCAATTCATCAAACTAAATGAAGATTTGCTATGTAATTTGTTGAATTAATTCTATTGAATCATTTTTATGGCATTTATAGAGTCATAGAGATGTACAGCATGGAAACAGACCCTTCGGTCCAACCCGTCCATGCCGACCAGGTACCCCAACCCAATCTAGTGCCACCTGCCTGCACCCGGCCCATATCCCTCCAAACCCTTCCTATTCATATACCAATCCAAATGCCTCTTACATGTTGCAATTGTACCAGCCTCCACCACATCCTCTGGCAGCTCATTCCATACACGTACCACCCTCTGCGTGAAAAAGTTGCCCCTTAGGTCTCTTTTATATCTTTCCCCTCTCACCCTAAACCTATGCCCTCTAGTTCTGGACTCCCCAACCCCAGGGAAAAGACTTTGCCTATTTATCCTATCCATGCTCCTCATAATTTTGTAAACCTCTGACGCTCCAGGAAAAACAGCCCCAGCCTGTTTAGCCTCTCCCTAGGCTCTGATCCTCCAACCCTGGTAACATCCTTGTAAATCTTTTCTGAACCCTTTCAAGTTTCACAACATCTTTCCGATAAGAAGGAGACCAGAATTGCATGCAATATTCCAACAGTGGCCTAACCCAATGTCCTGTACAGCCGCAACATGACCTCCCAACTCCTGTACTCAATACTCTGACCAATAAAGGAAAGCATACCAAATGCCTTCTTCACTATCTATCTACCTGCAACTCCACTTTCAAGGAGCTATGAACCTGCACTCCAAGGTCTCTTTGTTCAGCAACAGTCCCTAGGACCTTACCATTAAGTGTATGAGTCCTGCTAAGATTTGCTTTCCCAAAATGTAGCACCTCGCATTTATCTGAATTAAACTCCATCTGCCACTTCTCAGCCCATTGGCCCATCTGGCCCATTTGTCTATATTTCACTGCTAATAAAAATGTTGCATCATTATTTGTCTCATATGTCTGTAGCCCACTCACAGGGTGTTCATTAAGTAGCTGGGGAAATCATATTTAAACAAGATTAACGTTCTGAAACGTGGTAGTTTTTATATATTGCAACCTCCTGTTACTCCTCATGCATAACTGGACGTGACCCACTTTCTGACCGTTGAAGCAGATCCTTTTGAAGTTGCAATAGAAGTGGAACAGTGATTGATTTGTAGGGGAGGTTTTGTATGTTCTTAAAGGCAATACATTCAGACTTGTAGACATTTACAGCATGGCCTCTCTGGCCATCTGCACTAGTCAACAAAGATATGACTGCACTAATCCCATGTTACAGCTCTTACTTCATAGGGCTGAAGGCTACCTCGATGCAGGTGAATATCAAAATAGTGTTTTAGTATTATGTATTTCTGGCCAAACCACCCCTTCAGGTGATGAGTTTAGGCAATGGTTAAAAAGCCTTCTCTCCTCAACATCCCTCTTAGCCTTGTACCTCTTACCTTAAATCTATGCTCTCCTTGCAATTTACCAAACTACTAATTGGAAGAACATCTTTCTATGCTCCTCAATCTTATACAGCTTGGTGAATTCTCCTCTCAAATTTTGCTGCACCAAAGGAAACTAATCCTAGCCTTTCCAATCTTCCTTCAAATGTCAGACCCTTCAGCCATACAGCATCCTGAAAAGTCCTCTCTCCACCCTCTTTAGTGTAGTCACATCCTTTCCATATTTCAGTGAGCTGAAGTGCATGGAGTAGTTTGTTTCACGTGGTTCCAGCATAACCTCTCTTCTCTCGCATTCAATGCCACGGCTAAAAAGGCAAGTATCCCGTTTGTCTTCTTAACTCCTAATCTACCTGCCTTCAGGAATCTGAAGATATACACATCAAGGTCACTCTGATCTTCAGCCATTACGAGGTCCTACCATTCATCATGTAATCCATTTTCTTGTTAGTCCTCCCTCACACTTTCCAGGTTGAATTTCATTTGCCACTGCTGTACCCAGCTGACTAGTATGTTGATATTCTTCTGCAGTTTATAGCTATCCTCCTCACTATTTATTACACTACCAATTCTTGTATCACGCACAAATTTCTTGATCATGACCCCAACCTTTAAGTCTCAATTAGTATTGTACACCAAAAACAGCACTGAGCCCTTCAAAACTCCACTGGATACAGACTTCCAATCACAAGATCATCTGTCTACGCTCACCCTCTGCTTCCTGCCTCACAGCCAATTTTGGATCCAACATGCCTTGGATCCCATGGCTTCTCGTTTTCTTAACCAGTGTGCCATGAGTGACCTTATCAAAAACCTTGCATAGACCACATCAAATGCATTACCCTTCTTCCCTTAAATTTATGTTGACTATCCCTGATTAATATATGTCTCTCCAAGAATGGATGTATTTTGTCTCAGAATTCTTCCTAATAGCTTCCAAAGCACCAAGATTAGACTTTTCTCTTTTTATTAATGAGATAATGTCAGCAAGCCTTTGGCAACTCACCTCTCATGAGTAAGTATCAGAAAATTATTGCCAGGGTACTTAATATCTCTTCCCTTTCCATCCTCAATAATCAGACTGGGATAGGTTTCATGCAGACCTGTGGGTCTAATCACCTTTAAGGCTGCTAAACCCATTATTATTCTCTCTTTCTCTCTCTCTCTGTTAATTTCTTCCAATACTTCATAGTCCTTTACCCTGACATGGATCATTCTTTTACATAGTTAGAAAACTCAAAATATTCTATGAGGACTGCACACATATCTTCTGGGTCCTCACATAGATGACTTTAAGATTCATATGGGCCTTGCTCTTTCCCTAATTATTTATATATTTTTAAAGTTCTTTTATTCTAATTCCAAGAAAACGTAAGCAAAAAATTCCAAGAAAGTTAGAAATAGCAGACTTCAAATAATTTCTGGGGAATCAACACTAAAACAATCTCACAGATAATAATGCAGCATGTTACAACAAGCTTCACATTTAAAGAACCAAATCATTATCAAATTGAGAGTTATTTGGACATTATGTGTACACCTTACAGGAACTTGCATAATGTGGGGTTCAACTGAGATATGAAGGACATGAAGGTGTGGGTTACACCCTGACCTGTGATGACCTCAGTTGATCTCAGTACAAACACTAATACTGGATACAACCTTTCAAACTAAGGAGGACAAGAGGAAAAGTAAAGTAGGTTCCAATTCCTGATTCCTGTAATTACGAGGTGGATGTCACATGCAGAGAAATTAGGCTTTTTGAAATAAACTTGCAACATTATTTAGTTTCATATGAAAAGGTGATGCACTGGGGGTCTTAAACATCTGTGGAACCATGCTTCAATATGAATCAGCAACTTCATGTAAAAGACAAGGAAATAGCTATATTTATTAGCTGATTATTTTTATATTGTTAGCCTCTATGTATTTGTAGCTGGTTTATGTCTTTAAAAAGCCACAAGCATAATCTGTTTTTTAGAAAAGATTAAAGAAATGAATATAAAGATAAGTTTATGTAAAAACAGAACCATTCAATTTTTAGAAAGTGCAGAAGTTGCCCAAAAGGCCCCTATAGTGATCCCCCACATAGATGTTCAGTAAAATCGTGGCAGATCTTGACATCAACTCCCCTTTTCTAAATTATCCCTATGTTCTTTGATTCAATTAGATTCCAAAACTCATCCAATTGCAGCCCTGACCAGAGAATTTGGTAACTGAGAAACCATCAATTCTCATTAATTCAACGCCCCAGCTGGACATTATACTTTGTCAAGGCCTCTTTTGGTCATAGGTTTCAATTGCTGCTGGTAAAAGACTTAATGTAAATCTTATTGGAATTCTGAAAGCAAACATTATTTGTGTGATTAAGTGTTCACATGCATTTATATGGCTTACATGATATTGACTCCTATTGCACACCCGGATGTTATAAGCATTACATGGCTTTCAATCTCAAAGTCTTTGCTGATCAGTCGCTGGATGGCAAGGTAAACCAATACAGCTGTTACTGCCCAAATTGATAGTACGGAAAGAAGAGCCCCTAGAATTTCTGTGAGAAAGAAAACAGAAATTAGAGCAAAGCACTTCTAAAATTATTGTACAGATACCTACTGTACCCACATTCAGATTCCCAGCCAAAAAATGGGAAAACATGCATTATAAAATATTTATTGCACCTTGAAGTTTGACTCAGAAACCTTCATTCTGAAAATTTAACAATAAAAATCCAAAAGGCAGACCATTTTAGCATGATGTCAACTTAATCATTTTTTTGAATCATTATTGTTGAAATAGAAAATCATAGCACATATATAAAAAAACTGTTAGGTCCACAAGGTCTGTTTAATTCCACATTTTCACTTTTTGTCCTTAACCCAGTTAATTCTTCATTCTCAAGTATATGTCCAGAACTATTTTAATGGAATTTATGGGATCAGTTTCCACAACCTTTTCAATTGGTGTGTTCTAAATCCCAAAAACAGTTGATTTTTGCCAATGAGATGTCATGTCAGTAGAATTACCATTCCCTGGTGCCAAACCCTGGTGAAATTACAAGAAAGGACTACATGGATACTAAACAAATGCGAAAGCATGCAATAGTCAGAGCTAAGTGATCCAACCATATCCAGTTATGAATAAACAACTGATGGGAAGAAGAAGATCCTGCAACATCCCATCCGAAAATGATAGCAGAGCCCAACACGAGAGTGAAAAAGATGTAGCTAAAGCTTTTTGCAATATTTTTCAACCAGCAATGCTGATTATATTATCCATCTTGGCTTCTTGCTAAGGTTTCTCCCATTACAAGTCTTCTGCCAATTTTATTCATTTCATGTGATATCAGCAAATAATCGAGTGCACTGGATAAGGTCTCTATTGACTCAAGTCATACCTGGAACATAGGAAGGTGGTTGTGGTTATTGATGGTGCACCATCTCATTCCAGGACATCTCTGCAGCAGTTCCTCAGGGTGCTGAATCATCGTCAGCTTCTTCATCAGTGACCATCCCCTCATCAAAAGCTCAGAAGTGGGGATGTTCATTGATGATTGCACTACATTTGTGATTCCTCAGAGAGTGAAACATCCCATATGCACATGCAGCTAAACCAAAGCAATATTTATGTTGGGCTGACAAGTGGCAAGTAATAACGTCCCACACAATGCAGGAAATGACAATCACCAATAAGAGATTAGATTAGATTAGATTAGATTAGATTAGATTAGAAGAGGAATCAAATCAACTCACCTTGACATTCAGTGGCATCATCATCATCATTAATTTAGTACCTTGGGGCATCATTGACCAGGAACAGAACAGGGTGAACCAAAGTAAATATTATGGCTACAATAGCAGGTCAGAAACTTAGAATTCTGTGGTTAGTGTCTTCTTTCATAAAGTAATGGGAAAGAAAAGAATCAGTCATCAATAATGTGGATATTCAAGTGTCTGGAAATTTCCAATGAGTGCAGTGTTCACGAAAGTGTTCCAGGATCTGATTAGGAGCTTTGCAGTTTCTTGATGGAGATACTTTCATCTCTAACCTAAGGAAAAATCAGCAGTGTTTTACATCACTGGCTATGAAACATTGATAGTTGTCCAAAATTTAACATGGGGTTTGATCCTTCAAGATGTTCTGCCAGGTCCTTTATAAAGAAGCAATTTCATAGAATCCCTACAGTGCAGAAGCAGGCCATTCAGCCGATGCCAACCCTCCAAACAGATTCCCAACTAGACCCACCACTAAACTATCCCTACATTTCCCATTGCTAATCCAGCAAGCCTGCACATCCCTAGACACTCTGGGCAATTTAACTTGGGCAAATCACATAACCTACACATCTTTGGACTATGGGAAGAAACCAGAGAAAATCCACACACCCACAGGGAAGAATGTGCAAGTTCCACAAAGACAGTCACCCAAGGCTAGAATCGAACCTGGGTCCCAGGTGCTGTGAGGCAGCAGTGCTAACCACTGAACTACCATACAATCCCTTTGATCATCGTAAGTCTTCTAAGCATTACACCTAGGCAGAAGGTAGATTGCCGATAATTTCAGAGATTATCCAAAAGGATCTTCTAGATTTAAGATGGTTTGGTGGTTGATTGAATCTGTCTGAATAGCATCCAATAGAGGACAGCAGAGAGACTTCACTAAGGAGCATTCAGGAACAGCAGAGTGAGAAAGAACACATTCCACGACAAGGAGGAAGAGCACCAAATAGAGGTCAACGGAGAGACTTTTCTGAGGAGAACTATCTGGCAGGGGAGATAGCTTGATCCATAGTCTGAGCTAAGAACCTCTATTACTGGAAGATAGTCACTGGATGGTGAGCAGAACTTGGAAGATTGTCGGTTGAGCTGAGCTGAATTTGGTGAATTCTTAGGCTGGCCTTGGCTTAACACCAATTCAGTGTCTGCCCAGCCAACCACAGCTATTGCCTCTGCTAGTGCCCACACCCCAAGCCTGCAGCACATTCAAAGTGACTGTGAAGAAGGTGGACGAAGGATCACTGGAAGGATCTTCTTCATGAAGAGAGTCTGCCTGGATGGCTGTGGGTTCGAAGCAGCCGGTATTTTCTGTCTGCAGGATTTCCCCAGAGAGGGCTACTTTGACGTGACCTTCAGGAGTGTGAAACAATGGACGTCTCTGAAGGTGTTCTAAGAGAAAGGAGGTGAGGGTCCCCTCTCTGTCCTGTCCGCGGCACTATTGTTTGTTCTCCCTGCACAGAGGCGCTGGGTTGTATAACCCCCACTCCTGGCAGGAGATGTCCTGACCTTCCTGGGAAGATATGTGCAGTTTGAAGGAGGCAGCACCAATGTAGTGGACCCCTTTGGAATCTGGACCAGCAAGCAACAGGGAAAGGTGATCCTGAAGGTGGATACCATTGAATATCTCCACTCACCCTCCAGCTTTGCAATCGGGGGAGCTGAGGCTACCTGATGTATGCAGGGCAACCTAAAGTGTGCCGAATCTGTGGGAGGCCAGAGCATATGACATAAAATAACTCTCTGCAGGAACGGAAAACAGCAGGGCTACCTGACTAAGGACTGAAAGGAGTCCAAGAGCAGTGTACCCCCAAAGGTCAATAAGATGCCACCCCCAGCAAGAAAACTGATATGAGGGGGACCGAGAAGGCAGACAGGCCAGAGAGGAGGAAAAGGTCACTAGCATGGTGTGGTGAAAGGGTTAAAATTGTGTCCCAATACATGTGTGAATCTAACCGAAAATGGAAGGTGTCGCTTAGTCCCGTGTGAATCTTATTATACACGTTCCCGTGTGAATCTTCTTATCTGTATGTAACCAGAATGGAATGTGTTTTTTAGCCTTGCTCTGCTGTTCACATGAATGTTTATATCTGGAAAAGAGTATATCAGCTGGAAAAGTCTCCAGTTCGGTAGAGTCTGCTCCGGGGTTGCGTTTAACCGCCGAGCGTGGGTTGTTGGCAACCGCTCTACGAGAACTGACGGCTCCCAGTTCCGGTAACACGTAGAGTGAGTATAAACCAGACCCGTTGTAAGTACGAGACCTGGTTGTGGCGACGCTGCGGGGAATAAAACACTTATATTCTAGCAGACTCGCCTCTTGGCTGTTTGTTCTGTGTCAGACTACTTTCCTGCGAGCCTGGTCCTTGACCTTGAGAATTTTTTTTAAAACATTTTGGCGTAGCCGGCAGGATCAATCGCAATTGAGGAAAGATTTTGATACAGAACAATGTTTTGGAAAAAGGCTAAGAAACCAGAGGAACAAACTGTGGAGGTCCCGACCGTCCCGGGATGGCATGGACCGTGGCATGGCGTGGCAGTTTGTTTGAGAAATGGTGGGGGGCGACCGGAGAACTGGGAGGCCGAGGGCGTAGGAACCCCAGGGTCGCTGCTGTCCACCCTTGAGAGGATCCCAGTCCTGCCGAAGAACCCCTTGCCTGGGGTACAGCGGAGGATGTGGGCCTGTGCGGCGGCTTGTAGACAACAGTCAGACAAGCGCCAAAAAGCTGAAGCAGAATTAGCCCTCCTGAAACATGAGCAGGGACTCAGTTCGGGAGATGCCTCTATGTTGAGGCAGGAAATTATGAAGTTAAAAGCTGAATTGACAGCATTAACTGAACTAGCAGGACGAACTATTATGTATCTGTCTGCTAAGAAACGGCAAGGGAAAAGGAAGGTCCCTCGAACCCCGGACCCGGTACAAGTACGGGCGTTTGTAGCCCAGTTAAATAACGGGGATCGGTGGGATATCGATCATTGGGATGGGAACATTTGGGGAGATTCAGATGATCAGTACGAAGAGGACCCACCCGTACTCCAAGCTAAACCAGTGGTTAGGAGAAAGCAGGTTCAGAGACGTCTCCCAGTGCAACGGGAGGTAATGTTAGATGAGGAAGGAAACCCTATACGGAATGAACAAGGGGAGGCAATTATGCATGAATTACCGCGGGCTCAGCCTCCTGCAGAATTCTCTGAATTAACGTAAGACTTCACTACCGATGAGGTGCTGTTTATCACCCAGAAAACCCGACGTAATCCTGGGGAGCCGTTAGAGCTATGGCTAATTCGGCTCCTCGAGGAAGGGGGGCAACAAGTGCAGGTAGACTATCAGGATGCTCCCAAGTTTGGTGGATTAGCAAAGGATGCTGCCATAGACCTGGGGTACCGCAGACAAGCCAAGGATATGGTAATAGATCGCAGTATGGGGACCTTATTTGGGATGTATGCCAGGGCAGTGGCCGAACAGTATCCCTTCCCGTCCGATTGGCCCCCCTTGGAAGGAACTTGGACAACAATTAAGGAAGGGGTTCAGAGGCTAACCCGTTTGTGTGTGCGGGATGCCCTGTTGCTGGGAGTGCTGGACGAGGTAGATAACACAAATGTTAGTAGACAGACTAGAGACCACCTAGTGAAGACTGCCCCCCCCCATTATAAACCACTGTTATTAACCATAATGTTGAGTGGACGGGGAGAAACCCTAGGAGATGCCCGTAGTATGATGAGGGAGATGGGTGGTTTGGGGGATTGGGGACCCACAACCCGTGCTTCTCAGGGGGGCACGGAGGGGCGTCGCCCTGAGGCTCGGGCAGGGGGAAAAGTAAACCCTAATCAAGGAAGTAACCAAGGCCCCTTACGGCGTGCTTTGTGGCAAGCTTTGATACGGGCGCAGGTCCCAGCATCGGAGATTGATGGACTACCTACACCGGAATTAAAAGACTTATGCAGACGAAAGGGACTGAAGGTGTCCCGGGTAGAGACGGAGTCCCGACCCACTATGGAAGACCTAGTGGAATTACTAACACAAAAATGTCAGACACGGGGTCCGGTTGTTAATGAGCCTCGAAGGGGTAGAACTTCCACTTCCCAGCGGTGGGAATCCTCGGAGGACGAGGAGGAGGAGGAGGTACGGCCTCCCTTCCGAGAGTGTTATAAAGTGGATAGGCGTGGCCGGAAACCTAGTAAGAAAGGCAAGAACAAAGAAGGGCGAGGCAAACGTCTTTACCCAGTGCTGTCTGGGGAAGATGAATGGGAGGAACAATAGGAATCGGGCCAAGCCCCAAGGGTTTGCCCACGAACGAGCCAATGGTCAGCAGACGACATTCGACCTCATGTATCATTGACTATCTATTGGCGCAAATCCGTCCAAACCGTTATGGCTCTAGTGGACACAGGGGCGGAGGCCACCTTAATCTATGGGACGCCCCATAAGTTTAAAGGAACCCCAGTCACGCTGGTTGGGCTGGGAGGTAATCTGATTGAAGGAAAAACAGTACAATTGCCCCTAAAGATAGGTACAATGCCCATTAAAACTTATTCAATTATCATTACACCGGTTAGAGAATGGATCCTGGGAATGGACATTCTGGCCGGTTTAACACTTCACCTCCAACAAGGGAAGTTTGAATTTGGAATCACGAAAATGGCTTTGCGCTGTAGGACGGTGTTAGTGGGAAAGGTTAAAATGGACCCCTTCCCCATCCCGATCGCCGATCGCGTAATAAGTCTTAGACAGTATAGGATTCCCGGCGGACATAAAGAAATATCCGCCACAATTAAGGATTATTTGGAAGCGGGAGTGCTTAGGACATGCACCACGGCATGGAATAACCCCTTATGGCCCGTACATAAAGCCGATGGGTCATGGCGGATGACGGTAGATTATCGGCAACTAAACCGTCACACTCCGGCCTTGACAGCAGCGGTCCCGGATGCCGTCACTATTATAGGACGAATCCAACATCATCCAGGGGTGTGGTACGGAGTAATTGATTTGGCTAATGCCTTCTTCACAATTCCTATTCCCGAAGATAGGCAGGAACAGTTCGCATTCACTTGGGAGGGTAGACAATTCACGTTCACGCGATTGCCCCAAGGATATCTGCATAGCCCTACTATCTGCCACCGGATATAGTTGCAGAACACTTGGCTGCCTTTAAAGTGCCTGACGAAGTGATGATCTCGCACTATATTGACGATATGATGATACAGGGGACAAGTCAGAAGCAGCTTCAGGAATTGCTGGACCAACTGGTTCAACATATGCGAGGATATGGGTGGGAGATCAACCCAGCCAAAATCCAGGGTCCCTCACAAACGGTAAAATTCTTAGGAATCGTGTGGAACAAGGGGGAAAGGGAAATCACTGCGAAAGCTAAAAATAAGATTCAGGTCTTTGCCGTCCCTCACACCCAGAAGGACGTGCAGCAATTTATTGGGTTATTCGGATTCTGGAGACAGCATATTCCCCATTTAGGACAAATTTTAAAACCTTTGTATCGAGTTACGAGGAAAAAGGCAGCGTTCGAATGGACGGAGGTCCATCAAACTGCATTTGAAATGGCCAAGCAAGCGATACAGCAAGCTGTATCCTTGGGAAAGATACAGTCAGGACCTGTAGAACTGCAAGTCTCAGCACAGGGGGATTATGCCAATTGGAGCTTATGGCAAAAACAGGGAAGAACCCGTAAGCCACTGGGATTTTGGTCCCGAAAATTACCCCCGGCAGGGGAACGGTATACCCCCTTTGAGAAACAGTTATTAGCATGCTACTGGGGCTTGGTGGAAACCGAAGCCCTGACCATTGGACATGAAGTGATCATGAGAACAGCTATCCCTATTCTTCCGTGGGTACTTAGTGACCCCACTACCCACCGAATAGGAACTGCCCAAGAGAGCAGCATCATTAAATGGAAATGGTATGTGTCGGAGAGAGTGCGGACTGGACAGAAAGGAGTGTCAGTCCTACATGAGCAAGTGGCGGAGGCCCCTGAGGAAGGGGAAAAACGGTTTGAGGTGATTGAATACAAGGAATCACCCGTTAAGATGGGAAAACGGTATGATGAACTGACCCCGGATGAACAAGCCACGGCTTGTTCGTAGATGGGTCAGCCCAATGGAAAGCGGGACAGCGTAGATGGAAAGCTGCCGCCTTTAACCCAAAACAAGGCACTACCCTAGAAGAATTAGGGGAGGGAAAAAGTAGTCAGTGGGCAGAATTAAAAGCAGTGCATATGGTAGTCATGCAAGCAGGGGTCATGGGAGTTTGTTTGTTCTCTGACTCGTGGTCAGTGGTTAACGGCATGACACAATGGATGCCAACTTGGCAGGCCAATCAGTGGATGATCCAGAATAGGGAAGTATGGGGTAAACAGTTATGGGAAGATATATGGGAGAAAGCTCAATACCTGGTCATATACATCACCCACGTAGATGCCCATACATCTCGAAATGATGTGGAAGCTCTACATAACCGATATGTGGATGGTATCGTCCGAACCATGATGGTGCAAAGGGGCACCTCAGTGGACCTAGCTAGATGGGCACACCTTAAGGCTGGGCACTGGGGAGTGCAAGGAACCTTGCAATGGGCTCGAGACCGAGGAATAGATTTTATGGTAGATGATGTTAAGACTGCAGTAAACCAGTGTGAGCAGTGTCAACATCAGCGGCAGGGAGTGCCCCAACACATGATGGGACATATCCATCGGGGGGATGGTCCGGGACAGAGCTGGCAAATGGACTTTGTGGGTCCCTTACCCTCCTCACAAGGATGTAACCACATATGTACAGCTGTGGACACTATGTCTGGGGTTTTGGTAGCCCATCCCTGTCGTCACAACAATCAACAGGCTACCTTGCGATGTTTAGATTTGATTGAACAATTTTATGGATTGCCCATACAGGTCCAGAGTGACAATGGCTCCCATTTCACAGGAAGGGCGGTAAAGCAGTGGTGTCACGATAACCACGTGGAATGGGTTTATCATGTACCCTATCACCCACAAGCTGCGGGACTTATAGAACGAATGAATGGGCTTCTGAAGTCCTCACTACGAAAAGCAGGAGGTTGCAATGACTTAACAGGTTGGAAGAAGCAACTAATTCGGGTGGTGAAACAAATTAATAACCGCCCATTAGGAAATGGGGTAACACCCTTGAATAGGATGATACGAGTATGTGATACCCCAAAGACTCAGCCTATTAAAATGTGGAAATTCGCTGAGGAAGCTGATATTCCCGTAAGGGCCACGCCGGCTTCGGCTGGACTGGACCTACGAGCACTAACTGCCCAGACTTTGATCCAACAGAAACCTACGGTGATTAAGACCGGATTAGGATTGATTTGTCCCCCTGGAACCTATGGGCATATCCTCCCGCGGTCGGGACTGTCACTAAAGGGGATTGATGTGATGGCAGGCGTAATTGACGCGGACTACCAAGGGGAGTTGGGGGTGATCCTGGTCAACATCACCGCTGAACCTTACGTGATACAGAAGGGGGACAGAATAGCGCAATTGGTCATTAAGCCATGTAACCTTACAACGGTGGAAGAGACGGGAGCTCCCGTTACGGTTACTGAGCGTGGGACGGGGGGATTTGGGTCTACTGACACTAAGGGGGCCAAGGTATGGGTGCGCCAGACGACCGGCCCCCCCAGGCCGGCCGAAATCATAGCACAGGGGAAGGACAGTCTGGTCACCATTATGTACCCCGGGGACCCGACCTGGGCAAACGTCCCGGCGAACCAGTGCTACTTACGTGAGACCTAAATAATGTTGTAATTGCTATGCACCCGCAGGCTGGCCCTCCGCCTTGAACATGGGGTGGTCATGGGGATTGCGACTCCTATTGGCGATGTTCGCGATCGGATGGCCACTCCAGGGCATCGGTATCACGGCCTGGACGCTGGTACCGGTCGCCCGCCATGAGGTGCGGTGGGAGGCCAGTAGCCAGCGACGGACGCAGGACAATTTTACATGTGAACCCGGTCAGCAGTGCGTTGTTCTGACTCTCACCAGCGACTGTCAATTGTACACGTGTGCACAGTGCTACATGCGCCGGGATGGGGAAAAATATGACATATCGTTCATACCGCCTAATTGCACCCTGGTGGTAAATGCCCAAGTCAAGACGTGTTTGTGGGACCGACGCACCCAGACATGCGGGACAACGGGGACTCATTGGAGCGTCACAGCTCGGGGGGAAGATCTGTGGCTGCGCAATGCCACCGATATTCGGAATCGTCATCGATTCATGTGGTTAATAATGGTACTGCCCTCGACGAACGCCCCGTCTGAGGCGTTATTAAACCCCACGCGGGGCGGGCCAGCCACGGGGGGCGTGCGGTCGCATCGAACACAGTTGGCCCCTATTATGTCAACTTGTCAACAGATGGCCCGGGCGGTACTGCACACTGATGTTCATTGGCGGGTACAGTTGCCCCTCATACCCGAGTGTCATACCAAGAGGCGGCGACGAGCGTGGTACGACACCCTGCTGGGAGGCGCAGGAACTGTTATGGGTATCTCGAATGCCATTGACTCTGAGGTGACCCGTACTAAATTATCTAACACGGGACAGGCCACCTCACAAGGACTACATACTATTGGAAGGTGGATGCCATCCGTAATGATGACTCAAGGAGAGACAGCTGAAATAATGATACGATCTCTGCAATGGGAACTGGATGTCTGGGGTGCCACTCAGGAACTGTTTGAGAACATTACGGCTCAGTTAAATTGGACTGCCTGTCATATTCAAATGTTGCATGCTCAAATACAGAAAGAACGCTTTTTGCGTGTGGTAACATCCCCCAATGTACAAGCGTGGAGGGGA
Source organism: Chiloscyllium plagiosum (assembly GCF_037043375.1). NCBI lineage: Eukaryota > Metazoa > Chordata > Chondrichthyes > Orectolobiformes > Hemiscylliidae > Chiloscyllium > Chiloscyllium plagiosum. The sequence continues at coordinate 58,816,066 of NW_028270141.1, forward strand.
CTATGGAATGTATCTGAGAAATTGTGGATGATAACCCATCCAGAGCGAACATGGTGTAACGCAACTATGTGTAACGGATACTTTGTTACCATGAATGTAACCCACACTGTTACGGTCTGTCGATATTATGTATTACCAGTGATTACATCTTCTGGATATTATTTTCTGAAGACAAGGGGACAGTGGTTTAGCCCAGATACCAATATTACCTATGATCTGTCCGCTTGTGAACAGACTGATCAGGGGAAAACTTGCCTACTGATGGACAGGTATCGGGACCCTTGCTTGACTAAGGGAACGGCCCTGTGCGAATGGACTGTTGAGGCTCCAAGGGACATGATGTGGCAGATTGGGCCACACACGCTCTGTGTGGCTACCAATAATCCACATCCTATGCTTCCCTCAGCACCGTTCTCGGGATGCCTCTCAAATGTCTATCAGTGGCACTGGCAGAATCAGACCTATTTGTTGACCACTTATAGCAGTGCTCGCCACTTTACCAAGGTGCAGTGGAAAGTGCTGATGAATCCTTGGAACATTTCCCTGGATCGGTTTAAGCGAGCATTGGACCGATCCGAGGAGCTTAAGCAGATATTACGAAAGCATCAAACCAATGTCACCAAGGTTACGGTGTCTACCTTTATACATGGACAGGAGGTAGTACATGCTGCCCGTGTAGTGGACGTGGAGGTAGTACATGCTGCCCGTGTAGTGGACGTGGAGTCAGCTCATCATTGGTGGGACATATTGAGTGGTATGTCCTCCACTGCGGGGACATTCCTGTTCCCACCCTTGTCGATCCTGGTAGCGGTCCTGGTGATTTTAACATGCTGTAATGTCCTGACTTGCTTGTATATTTGGCGTGTACGTAGGCGCTTGTTAGAAAGAATACATATGGGCATAATGTAACACATGTATTGGGCCAAGCAGTGGAATGTGGTGTAAAATTATGTCCCAATACATGTGTGAATCATAATGCAACACATGTATTGGGCCAAGCAGTGGAATGTGGTGAAAGGGTTAAAATTGTGTCCCAATACATGTGTGAATCTAACCGAAAATGGAAGGTGTCGCTTAGTCCCGTGTGAATCTTATTATACACCTTCCCGTGTGAATCTTCTTATCTGTATGTAACCAGAATGGAATGTGTTTTTTAGCCTTGCTCTGCTGTTCACATGAATGTTTATATCTGGAAAAGAGTATATCAGCTGGAAAAGTCTCCAGTTCGGTAGAGTCTGCTCCGGGGTTGCGTTTAACCGCCGAGCGTGGGTTGTTGGCAACCGCTCTACGAGAACTGACGGCTCCCAGTTCCGGTAACACGTAGAGTGAGTATAAACCAGACCCGTTGTAAGTACGAGACCTGGTTGTGGCGACGCTGCGGGGAATAAAACACTTATATTCTAGCAGACTCGCCTCTTGGCTGTTTGTTCTGTGTCAGACTACTTTCCTGCGAGCCTGGTCCTTGACCTTGAGAATTTTTTTTAAAACACATGGAGGCACATCAACCAGCCCAACCTCCACCTGTACAGCGGAGTCAATGAAGGAGGAGGAAACCAAGGAAGCAGGGGAGTGGCTATCAGTGAGAAACAACAGAAAAGGAAAACATGTCAGGCCCCCAAAGTCCCACAGCCTGATGGAAAGAGGCAGCTGCAAGATGGAGACACCAGCAGCCCTACTGATGACGAAGACATGCAGATGGATAGCCATCAACAAATAAAGAGGCATAGCACCACAGGGAGAAGGAGAGGAGGACCCCCAACTTGGAAACGCTGGGCCTCCCAAGGGGCCCAGTCAGCCTAACCTCCAGCCATCAAGAATATAGGTTACCAACCACACCACAACTCTGGGCAACCGGGAGCAGCAACACTCTAACAGTCCCTCTGTCAGACTCAGAACTGGACCCTGCTGGCTTCGTTCTCACTCTGACAATGCTGGAGCAGGGCAATCCTTCCAGAGACAAACAGGAGAACTACCTCAGTGTGGAGAGAGTCCAACAGTTCACTCATACCAGAAGTCCACCAGTGGGGGTGAATGGATATTGGGTAATTCGATGAACTTTTAAAATAGGTCACTGCCTATGAGGAGTTCGCACATTCTTCCCGTGCCTGCGTGGGTTTCTTCTGGGTGCTCGGGTTTCCTACCACAATCCAAAGATGTGCGGATCAGGTGAATTGGTCATGCTAAATTGCCCATAGTGTTAAGTACATTAGTTAGGGGTAAATATGGGATGGGGGAGTGGATTGGGTGGGTTGCTCTACGGAGGGTCAGTGTGGACTTGTTGGGCCAAATGGCCTGTTTCCATACTGTAGGTAATCTAATCTAAAATAAAATAAAATAAATGTTAGAATTGCAAGTATTAACATGCATAGAGTTTAATCTACTACATGATGGGTTTCCAGATTGGCTTACCTGGCTAAATGTCAAAACCTGTTCCTGCAGGAGTGGGGAATACTGCACCTCAGCAGCTACAGGAGGTAATCAAGCTTACGGACCCATGGGCCTTCAATTTGGTCAGGGGGAGACAATTCCTCCGGCCTGGGTATTCTGCTGCAAGGAGGCAACTTCTCTCCGAAGTTGAGGTGGTGCTGGGCAGGCACCTCCTCATAGCAGGTGTCACATACAGAAATGGTCCCTAAGACTAACTAACATATGCACCCCAACAGTAAAGAGTGAGCAACTGGCCATCCTACAACAGGTCCCATTGCGCTGGCAATGTCCGGGCTGGTCATTCTGGCTGGAGACTTCAACCGTATCATCGATACAGATGGATGATCTAGAATAGCTGAAAGCAAATTGGATTCCTGATGGAAACAGTTGCCAAGCTGCACAATGCAGCACATGTCCACCTGGTCGCGGCCAAACAAGTCTATCTACTCAAGGTAGATTTCCTATTTGCTTCCTGCATGTTCTGGGTCAGAACCATTTATGTCAAGCTGTTGTTCTTCTGACTATTGCTTCCTGAAGGACAACCAGCTAGCCGACAAGGGAACATAGAAGCTAAAGTTCTACCTGTCCTTGTTGTTGCAAAGGATGGGACTGGCTTCACTGCTGCAGAACATTCCAAGTAGTTGGACTATTCCATATCACTTGTCCTTCGTACAGGAATTTGTAAAGAGAAACATCTTTGACCACCAGTTCATCAGGAATGGTCAGCAAGTAGCGTCCTTGAGACCCTGAGGGAAAAGGAGAGGGTGGATCCTGTCACCTGGTTCCCTGAGCTGACTGTCGAAGTTAGTTAGCAGAATGCCTCATTACTAGAACTTTCTAACAAGCACCAGGACATTGCTTGGCTGGTGCTAACTGCATTACCTGAGAGATCCTTTATGTATACTTGGTCAGTTTGTGCCACTCTACATTGTCCTCTGAGTGGCTGGGGGGGAGGTTGAGACTGTCTCACATTTCTTTCTCGAACGTGCCTTTGTAAAGGAAGTCTGGAGAAATATGCAGTGGTTTGTGTCAATGTTCATTCCAAGCAACTCAGTCTGGTCTTCAAGGTGCACACCGAGACAAACATAAAATGCAGCAAAAGAACTATCAACTTGGCGAAAGATGCTTTTTGATGTGCCTAAAACTTGTTGGCCTTACAGAACGAGGAGTTGACCCCAACTGACCGTTGAAGACTGGCACATTCCAAGGTCCAATACTGCGTACTAGGGATGCACTAAAGCTTGGGGCAGCCACCACCAAGGCACAGCGGGGAAAGACCATTGTCTGAGGTCTTTCTGCTGAAGGTAAACGGGGATCTGTTTCGTTATCAGACCCTTCTAGTAGTCTCAATACATGTAAATATTGGTATTGTATGTATAAGAGAGTTGGATAGAGTCAAAGTCCAATGTCTTTTTTTTAATTTAATATGCAACTGAATAGAACCAATCCACATTTGTGAAATGTGTATATATACAATAATTTTGATGAATAAAAAGTATATTATTGAAATAAATAAAAAAAATTGGGAGAACTCTGCTCAGTCACCACAACTGCTCAGTGGAGTGAGGAAGAATCCCAGGGCAGCACGGAGGCTCCATGGTTAGGACCGCTGCCTCACAGCACCAGAGACCCAGGTTCAATTCCAGCCTTGGGCGATTGTCTGTGTGGAGTTTGCGCATTCTCCCAGTGTCTGCGTGGGTTTCCTCCGGGTGGTCCTGTTTCCTCCCACAGTCCAAAGATGTGCAGGTCAGGTGAATTGGCTATGCTAAGTTGCCCATAGTGTTAGGTGCATTAGTCAGAGGGAAATGGGTCTGGGTGGGTTACTCTTCGGATGGTCAATGTGGACTTGTTTGGCCAAATTACCTGTTTCGACACTGTAGGGAATCTAATCTAATCCGATGTCATGGAACAGCAAGCCAGAAACATTCCTTTACCGTAAGTGCTTCTACACTCCTACAAGCAAAAAAAAGAAGCGATAGATTGAGAGAGGCTGTTAGAAAGTTTGTTGTAGCCAAGGGGATATTTGATCTGTTTGTAAAGATTGCATTATAGTTTAAGGAATTTAAAGAATGGCGTTTTTGATAAGAGATAGCATTACAGCTGTACTGAGGGAGGATATTCCCGGAAATACATCCAGGGAAGTTATTTGGGTAGAACTGAGAAATAAGAAATGGATGATCACCTATTGGGATTGTATTATAGACCCCCTAAGGGGAATTGAGGGGAATTGAGAAACAAATTTGTAAGGAGATCTCAGTTATCTGTAAGAATAATAGGGTGGTTATGGTTGGGGATTTTAAAAAATATATAATTTTATTGAAAAAATAGATTTTTTTAATATTACAAGTACAAAACAATACAATTCAAAACAGTACAAAAAACAACCCAAATAAAAAAAAATCCCCAACCCACCTTCATGTACAAATGTATAAACATATATAGAAAAGTAGAGAATAAAAAAAAACCCAAACTGGCTATTTAACTAAATAAGTAAATAACCAACAAACTAATAAATAGTAATAATGCAGCCCAGCCAAACAAAATGCTCATATGTTCACAGTTCCTCCTCCCTGGATATTGGACTCGTAAAACACAATCGTTACAGCTATATAAAAGCCCTTGTTAGTGTGGCAGATAAATCGGTATCAAGGTATTCCAAAAAGGGTTGCCATGTCTTATAAAAATTCTCAGTTTTGTGGTGTAACATTTTTGTGAGAAAATCCAAGGGAATATGCTCCATAACAATCTTCTGTCAACCCAACAGGCCTGGGGGGGGGGGTTTGAATACCCAACCTAACAAGATGCTCTTTCTTGTACAAAATGTGAAAAGTTTTTTCTTATGCGCGTCTGCAGGAAATACAGTGGGCAAGCCCAAAAGTAGAGAGATAGGGTCCGTCTCCACCCTTATACCCAAAATCCTCTCCATTGCGCCCACCACTGTACTCCAATATGTTTAAAACCTTTCGCAAGACCAGAGACAACGGGTAAGAGTGCCCGTACAGACCTTGCCCTTGGGACATGCTGAAGATATCCATGGTTTAAATTTTGACAACGTTCCGGAGCCAAGTGGACCCTGTGGAGAATCTTCAACTGTAAAGCATGGGTTCTATTACAAATTGATATCTTCATTGCATTCTCCCAAATATCCTCCCATGCTTTTGAGGAGACTTCAACACCCAGTTCTCCCTCCCACATCCTGTAGAGTCAATCAAACTCATCTGAGGGGGTCGCCCCCCAATTGATGACATAAAATATTGGCAGAAAGTGTACTCTTACCACTTATCACCCCTCTCTCTATGTTGAATTTGTAGGGATCAGTCAAAAGTGTGGTCTTTTCTCGAATAAAATCCCTAACTTGAAAAAAAGAGGTCTCTACTAGATAGCTGATACTGATTAGATAGCTAACTGATCGAAGGACATCATTACATCTCTCTCAAATAAATCGCTCATGCATGACACACCCCTAGCTGCCCAACATTTAAATCCGGAGTCTAGCATCTCTGGTTGCTAGACATGGTCACTAAAGGTGTAAACAAAGATGTTTTGCCAATATTGCCTTCCCTCTGCCGAATTGCCCTTCATGCTTTAACAGTACTAATGACTATTGGGTTATGACAATATTCCCTAACTGTCCTCATTTTGTCCAAAAACAGCAAACTGGTAAGGGGACACCATGCCTGGGAGGCTTCTATATGTAGCCATATTGAAAGCGTATCTCCACAAACCCAATCAATCACTCACGTAGGACAAAAGCGAGCTTAATTTTTAATGTCCGGAAGATCCACTCCCCCCAATCTGTGAGGCAGTTGCAGTTTGGCTAATTTTTTAGATTACATTACAGTGTGGAAACAGGCCCTTCGGCCCAACAAGTCCACACCGACCCACCGAAGCGAAACCCATCCATACCCCTACATTTACCCCTTACCTAGCACTACGGGCAATTTAGTATGGCCAATTCACCTGACCCTGCACATCTTTGGACTGTGGGAGGAAACCGGAGCACCCGGAGGAAACCCACGCAGACACGGGGAGAACGTGCAAACTCCACACAGTCAGTCGCCTGAGTCGGGAATTGAACCCAGGTCTCAGGCGCTGTGAGGCAGCAGTGCTAACCACTGTGCCACCGTGCCGCCCACAAATTGAATGAGGGACCGCCGACGATGCCAAATAAAAGGAGCTGAACCAGCCAGTCAACATCCAGAATGTTTGCTTATTGAAAATCAGGTTGAGCATCCATATAGGGTATAGCAAACAGGGAGAATATTCATCTTAATAAGCGCTATCCGACTCAACCACGAGACTGGAAGTGCCTCCCATCTTTGAAGATCTTGTTTAAGTTTTTTCAAATATTTGGATAAAATTGGCTTTGCACAGCTGATACAGAACTGGAGTAATGAATATGCCCAAATACACAAAATCCCTCGTGACCGCCTAAATGGGAATCTATAGTCGCACTTAAGAGCTAGCGGCTTCATAAGACCATCCATAAGCATAGCCTCTGATTTCACAAAATTAATCTTGTACACCGAAAAAGCGCCAAACATGCATTATGTCAGACGAGGCGCTGAAACTGCTGGATTTGCCAAAACAATTAGGACCATCGTCTGCATACAACAAAATCTTATGTAAGTTTGACCCCACTTCTGGAGCGAATATATTGGGATCCCCACGAATGGCCTCCGCCAATGGTTCAATCACCAACGTAACAAGCAATGGTGAAAGGGGACAGCCCTGCCAGCTGCCCCTAAAAATATTAAAATTACTTGATCATACCCCGTTGGTGATGACCGCTGCGAGAGGTCCACCATAGAGAACCTTTGCCCATCTTATGAAGACTTTGCCCAAACCAAACCACTCTAGAGTATAGAAAAGATGCGGCCACTCAACTCAGTCAAATGCCTTCTCTGCTTCTAGAGAAATCACAATTCCCTGTATTGACTGTTATTGGCATGCTTGAATTACATTTAGCAGCCTGCTAAGATTATTGGAGGATCTGCGACCTTTTATGAAGCCCGTCTGATCCTCTTTAATAATAGAAGGTAACACAGTCTCCAGCCTTAATGTGAGAGCCTTAGAGAGGATTTTAAAGTCCACATTTAAGAGAGATATGGGCCTGTACGAAGCACAATCTTCCAGGTCCTTCCCTTTTTTTTTTAAGGATAAGTGAAATATGGGCTTCTCTCAGAGATGGTGGGAGACAATCATGACTGTATGAATCATTAAACATATTGAGCATTGGGCCTGACAGTATACTTATAAATTCCTTATAGAATTCACTGGGAAGTCCGTCAGAACCGGGCGCCTTTCCACTCTGAAGCTGCCTCACAGTTTCCTGCATTTCTTGCTCTGATAACAGGGCATTGAGAAAGGACTGTTGTTCGGGAGTCACACCTGGGAGCTTCAGATCCCTAAAAAATATTCCATTTTGGCCTGCCCCACCTCACAATCCTCAGATTGGTATAACTTAGAGTAGGAAATGTGTTGCTGGAAAAGCGCAGCAGGTCAGGCAGCATCCAGGGAACAGGAGAATCGACGTTTCGGGCATAAGCCCTTCTTCAGGAATGAGGAAAGTTTGTCCAGCAGGCAAGGTAGGGAGTAGGGAGGAGGGACTTGGGGGAGGGGTGTCGGAAATGTGATAGGTGGAAAGAGGTCAAGGTGAGGGTGAAAGGTCAGACTGGGGTGGGGGCGGAGAGGTCGGGAAGAAGATTGCAGGTTAGGAAGGCGGTGCTGAATTCGAAGGATTTGACTGAGACAGGGTGGGGGGAGGGGAAATGAGGAAACTGGTGAAATCAGAGTTCATCCCTTGTGGTTGGAGGGTTCCTAGGCGGAAGATGAGGCGTTCTTCCTCCAACCGTCGTTTTGTTGTGGTCTGACGATGGAGGAGTCCAAAGACCTGCATATCCCACTTAGAGTAAAATCTCTGGAACGCCATGTTAGTCTTTTTAGAATCATATGTTAGGTTCCCAGACCCTTCCCTAATCGCCATAATGGCTTGTGGGACACTCCTTTTCTGGTGAGATGCGCTAAATATTTACCTGGCTTGTCACCATGCTCGTATAACCTTTGCTTTACAAAAGCCAGCTTCTTCTTTGCCATCTGTGTGGGCATGGAATTCAATGCAGACCGCAACGCTGTAATCCTATGTAGTTTGACCATGAGGGTCTGTCAAAGTAGGCCTTCTTGGCTGCCTTCAACCATGCTTCAAGGAGATGTTGCTGCTCACCCTTCTGCTGCTTCCTACTGGTGGAATATGAAATAACTAACCCTCTAGCATAGGCTTTGGCAGTTTCCCAGAGAACAGATGAGCTATCAACCGAGCCTCTGTTGATGTCTAGGAATGCCCGAAATTCCCTAGAGAAATACTCCATAAACTTATTATCCTTGAAGATAAAGGGACCCATTCACCAATACCTCAAACTCACTGTAACATCCTTAATCTTAACCATAAGGTACACTGGAGCATGATCAGAGATGGTAATATTACAAAACCATTGAGAATTAAAAACAACAAAAACAAACCAACATATAAAGCACCAACAGGGTTGAGTAGGGGAACTCATCCCCTGCCCCAAAGGGGCAACTACCCATCCCAAACTGCCCATAAGTAGGCATCTAACCATCCCAATCACCTTGACTTCTTCTAGCTAAAGCCGCACTGCAAACACAAGCAGATAAGAGTAAACATTTTTTTTTTAAGAAAAAGCAGAATAAATAGCTCACCCAAGTTTCGGTATATCCTTAGAAATTGAAAATATACATCTCAACTGCAGCCAAGTATAGTTTAAACCAAATTATCATCGATAGAGGGAAAAAAAAGATAAAGCTCCAACCGGACTTCCTCCGTTTCTTTTACAGAATGATAAAGACATACCCAAACAACACTATTTATACATACTAAAATTGTTCAAATTAGGTTAGTTTGTCCACAAAATCTCTTGCCTTTTCTGATGTGTCAAAGAGATATATGGATCCATTTAAGGTGAACCAAAGCACCGCCGAGTACCCCTGAGTACTGAATCCCAAGCTCCCTCAGTCTTCTCTTGACATAATCGTAAGATTTTCGTTTCTGGATCACTGCCACTGAGAAGTCCTGGAAGAACATGATCTTAGAGCCCTCCTAAATTAGGGCCTTGGACTCTGGAAGCCTCCATGACTGTCTCTTTGTCCCAGCAATGATTGAACCAGGAGAGGTCGAGGACATTGACCCAGACCAGGTGATAACTCTCTATCTTCAGTCCTCTCATGCCAGCTTCTAAGTCAAGGAATTTTGGCAGCCAGTCCTCAACAAATTCCACAGGCTGCTCACCTTCCTTACGCTCAGGCAAACTGCTAATCCAAATGTTTTTTCTTCTGCCCCTGTTCTCAAGATCATCCACTTGGTCGTGCAAGTTACCGACCTGCATCCCCAGGGCTTGGATCCTATTACTGGATGAACTGCTATCAGCTTCCACCACTGTGACCCTGTGCTCCATCTCATCCGTCCTCTTCTCCAGGTCTCCCAGCTACTGCTCATGCTTCTGCAGCATGAGAGAGATTGGAGCCAGCTTCTCTTCAATCTGTTTCCCCAGCATCTCGCGAGATTTCACGAGCTCATTCACCAGGGCCTGGAAAGGAATCGACTCTGAGGATCCTGCAGCCTGAACTGCAGATGTGGCCGCAGATGCTCCTGCTCCCTTTTTCGGTATCTCTGGATGGCTAGAAACACAGGTAAGTTAATTTTTAGAAATTTCTTGGGAATCCAAGATCTTTTGGAGTCCCAGGATATCGTGATGGCCTGGGTTGGGCAGGTTAAAGCTTTGTCTCGCTTGTGCTGCGATGCAGAGCTGTGCAGTGCGGTCTTCTTAGATTGCCGCCACCTTGGATCCCCATGGTTGGGGATTTTAACTTTCCAAACATAGACTGGGACTGCCATAGTGTTAAAGGTTTAGATGGAGAGGAATTTGTTAGGTGTTTACAAGAAAATTTTCTGATTCAGTATGTGGGATGTATCTACTAGAGAAGGTGCAAAACGTGACCAATTCTTGGGAAATAAGGGCAGGTGACTGAGGTGTCAGTGGGGGAGTACTTTGGGGCCAGCAACCATAATTCTGTTTGTTTTAAAATAATGATGGAAAAGAATAGACCAGATCTAAAAGTTGAAGTTCTAAATTGGAGAAAGGCCAATTTTGATGGCATTACGCAAGAACTTTCAAAAGCTGATTGGGCGCAGAAGTTCGCAGGTAAAGGGATGGCTGGAAAATGGGAAGCCTTCATAAAAACAGAGATAACGAGAATCCGGAGAAAGTATATTCCTGTCAGGGTGAAAGGAAAGGCTGGTAGGTATAGCGAATGCTGGATGACAAAAGAAATTGAGGGTTTAGTTGAGAAAAAGAAGGAAGCATATGTCTGGTATAGACAGGATAGATTGAGTGATTCCTGAGAAGAGTATAAAGGCAGTAGGAGTATACTTAAGAGGGAAATCAGGAGGGCAAAAAGGGCACGAGATAGCTTTGGCAAATAGAGTTAAGCAAAAGCGTTTTTACAAATACATTAAGGACAAAACGGTAATGAGGGAGAGAATAGGGCCCCTCAAAGATCAGCAAGGCGGCCTATGTGTGGAGCCGCAGGAGATGGGGGATGATACCAAATGAGTACTTTGCATTAGTATGGAAAAGGACATAGAAGATACGGAATGTAGGAAAATAGATGGTGACATCTTGAAAAATGTCCATTTAGAGAGGAGGAAGTGCTGGATGTCTTGAAACGAATAAGAGTGGATAAATCCCCAGGACCTGATCAGGTGTACCCTAGAATTCTGTGGGAAGCTAGAGAAGTGACTGCTGGGCCTCTTACTGAGATATTTGTATCATCGATAGCCACAGGTGAGGTGCTGGAAGACTGGAGGTTGGATGTGAGCATAGGAGGTATAGTTAATAAGTTTTCAGATGACACAAAATTGGAGGTGTAGTGGACAGCGAAGAAGGTTACCTCAGATTACAACGGGATCTTGATCACATGGGCCAATGAGTTGAGAAGTGGCAGATGGAGTTTAATTTGAGGTGAGGTGTTGCATTTTAGGAAAACCAAATCTTAGCAGGACTTAAACACTTAATGATAAGGTTCTCAGAGGTTTCTGAACAAAGAGACCTTGGAATGCAGGTTCATAGTTTCTTGAAAGTGGAGTCGCAGGTAGATAGGATAGGGAAGGTGGTGTTTGGTATCCTTTCCTTTATTGGTCAGAGTATGGAGTACAGGAGTTGGGAGGCCATGTTGCGTGCAATTCTGATCTCCTTCCCGTCGGAAAGATGTTGTCAAACTTGAAAAGGTTCAGAAAACATTAACAAGGATGTTGCCAGGGTTGGAGTATTTGAGCTACAGAGAGAGGGTGAACAGGCTGGGGCTGTTTTCCCTGGAGCGTCGGAGGCTGAGGGGTGACCTTCTGGAGGTTTATAAAATCATGCTGGGCATGGATAGGACAAATAGACAAAGTTTTTTTTCCCCTGGGGTAGGTGAGTCCAGAACTAGAGGGCATAGGTTTTGGGTGAGAGGTGAAAGATATAAAAGACGTAAGGGGCAACTTTTCACGCAGAGGGTGGCACGTGTATAGAATGAGCTGCGAGAGGAAGTGGTGGAGACTAGTACAATAGCAACATTTAAAAGGCATCTGGATGGGTATCTGAATAGGAAGGGTTTGGAGGGATACGGGCCGGGTGCTGGCAGGTGGGACTAGATTGGGTTGCGACATCTTGTCGGCATGGATGAGTTGGACCGAAGGGTGCTATACGTGCTATACACCTCTATGACTCTAACAAGTTAATGCATCAATTGGTGTAAATGCGGATGTAGATGAATGCTGGGCTTCAGACAGTGAGACAAGCAAGGTAAAGGCAAGGTAAATTCTTTTATCTTTCTTAGTGTAAAAGGGGTAGAGATGGCAATTAGGGCAGTGGCGAGCTCCTCCTGCCAGATATGGGAGATCAGGAAGTGTGACCAGCTGCAGCTCCTCAAAAGGGCATCGTTCGGTTGGAGCAGCAGTTGGACACCCTGAGGAGCAGACAGGAGGCAGAGAGTGTGATAGACACGAGTTAGAGGGAGGTAGTCACACCACTGGTTCAGTCAGGTAGATAGCTGACCATCAGGAGAAGCAGGCAGGTGGTGCAGGAGTCCCCCATGGCTATTCCCCTCTCTAACAGTATACCATTTTGGATACAGTTAGGGGGTGGTAATGCTCTCTGGGGAGCATAACAGCAGTAGCCAGGTGATTGGAGGAAGGTTTAGGGGAGATTTCAGAGATAGGTTCTTTATTCAGAGTGGTTAGTGCATGGAATGCACTGCTAGCAGTGGTAGTAGAGTCAGATACATTAGGGTCATTTAAGCGATTCTTGGATAGGCACATGGAAGTTTGCACAATGAAGCATAAGTAAGTTAGTCTGATTTCAGAGTAGGATAAAAGGTCTGCACAACATCAGGGACTGAAGGCCCCATACTGTTCTATGGTTCTGTGGCTATGAATGAAGATAAGACTGGACCTTGTGCGAAGGTACTAAATTGGGGGTAGGCAAATTACATGAGTATTAGGCAGGAGTCAAGGAGTGTTCATTGGGAGGAGCTGTTATTAGGCAAATCAACATTTGACATGTGAAAATTGTTTCAAGACCTGCTGATGAGTGTTTGGGTGGGTTGTGCTTCGGCGGGTCGGTATGGACTTGTTGGGCCGAAGGGCCTGTTTCCACACTGTAAGTAATCTAATAAAATCTAAAAAATCTAATAAAGGACTGGCATTTCCAATAAGGAGGAAGGATAAAGGATGGCAAGGTAGGGGACGCTTGGATAATGAGGGAGGTTGTGAATTTAAAGGGAAAAAGAAGCATACGTAAAATTCATGAAGCTAAATTCAGACAGAGCCAGTGAGGAATATAAAGAAAGCAGGAAAGAACTCAAACAGGGAATTAGGAGAGTGAGAAGAAGCCATGAAATGACTTTAACAAGTAGGGTTAAAGAGAATCCCAAGGCATTTTATACATACATTAAAAACAAGAAGATAACTAGGGAGAAGGTAAGACTATTGAACGATAAAAAAGGGAATTTTTGCTTGGAGGCAGATATGATTGGGGCATCGAAGAGATTTTTAGATAAGCACATGAATATGCATGGAACGGAGGGATATGGACCAAGGACAGGGAGAAGGGATCAATTCAATTTGGCGTCATGTTCAGCACAAAATTGTGGGCCAATGGGCCCATTCCTGTGTTGCATAGTTCTATTTTCTATGAATTGGCATTTTGTTTGCTGATGTAACAGTTGTACTCTCCAAATACTGCATGAACCTGGTATGGATGTGGTGGTGCAATGTTTGCTAGCCTGAGCAGTCCAGGTGTAAGTATCGATGAAAGTCAGTCATATAATGCAGGTCTGAGGTAATGGATGAGCTCCTACGTGACTGCTTGGAGTTGGTAGACTGGTCCATATTCAAGAACTCAGCAGCGCATCTAAATGAGTATGCCACTACTGTCGTTGACATCATCAGTAAGTGTGTAGAGGACTGCAAGCCAAGTGGTTAATCCAAATGTTTCCCAACTGGAAACCATTGATGAACTGGGAGATCCACTCCCTACTGAAGTCCAGTTTTGAGGTGTTCAAGTTGGGTGACCCTGACCTATACAGGAGATCTAAGTATGATCTTCACAGAGCCATCAGAGATGCCAAGAGACAATACCAGGCTAAACTAGGGTCCCAGATGAACCGTACAAACACAAATCGACTGTGGCAAGTACAAATCAAAGTTCAGTAGAATCGTCGGCAACAATGCATTCCTCCCAGATAAGATCAAAACATTCTATGCTCGTTTTGAACAGGTCAGTGAAATGATGTCACCTGCCCGACAGCATTGAGTGCACCTGTACCCGTAGTCACCACCACATACATCAAATTGGCCTTCGTGAGAGGGAATGCACAGACAATGAGTCGCCTAGATGGAGTCCCGAGCCATGCACTCAGATCCTGCGTGGACCAGCAGGCAGGAGTATTTGCAGATATCTTTAATTTCCCCTTACTCCAATGTGAGGTTCCCACCTGCTTCAAGATGACCACTATCATCCTGGTGCAAAAGAAAAATCAGGCCAGGTGTCTTAATGACCAGTGGCTCTGACATCCATCATTATGAAGTGCTTTGACCCATCAATTGTAATGGTACCCATCAATTCCAGCATCTCAGATTGCATTGATCCGTTACAATTCGTCTACCGTCACAATAGTTCCATGGCAGACACCATCTCCCTGCCCCTACACTCACCTCTGGAACATCGAGATAACAAGGATATCTATGTCAGACTCATTTTATTGACTTTAGATCCACCTTCAACACCACAATTGCTCACCCCTCTGCAACTGGACCCGTGACTTCCTGACCTGCAGATTGGCAATCAATAAGGATAGGCAACAACACCTTCTTCACAATGATCCTCAACACCAGGGCCTAGCAAGGCTGCATACTCAGCTCCTTTCTATACCCTTTACAATGATGTAGCCAAATTCAACTCTAATTTCATTTACAAGTTTGCTGATAACAGCACTGTTGTGTGTCAGATCCAAAATATAACAGAGTACAGGAAGTGATAGCTTACTGCCATGATGTAATGACAACAATCGCTCTCTTAACATCAGCAAAGTCAACTTTAGGAAGCAGAGTGAAGGACATAACCCTGTCTGTGTTAATGGCGTTGAAGTGGAAATGGTCCAGAGCTTCAAGTTCCTCGAATTAAATATTACCAACAATATTTCCCAGTCTATCCACGTCAATGCAACAGTCAGAAAACCACACCAATGCCTGTACTTCATCACAAGACTAAGAAAACTTGGCACATCTAATGATTTTTACTAGTTTTCATGGTTGAACCCATGGTTGAATCCCATCTGGATGCATCACAGCATGATATGACAGTGGCTGTGCCCAACATCACTATAAATTACAAAATTGTGAATGCAGCCCATTCCACATGCACACCAGTCTTCCTTTCATTGACTGTCTATACTTCCCTCTGCCTCGGGAAAACAGCCAACGTAACCAAAGACCAATCCCACTCTAGTTATACTCTCTTGCACCCTCTTTCATTGGGCAGAAGATACAAAGTTTGAAAACATCTACCACAGATTCAAGAGGAACCTTTTCCCTGCTGTTACCAGATTTATGAATAGACCTCACATATGTTGATCTTTCTCTGCACCTTCTCTGTAGCTGTAACACATCCATAAGCTATATTCTGCATTCTGTTCTATTACCTTGATGTACTTACGTATGATATGATTTGTCTGAGATGCAAAACAATATTTTTCACTGTAACTCAGTACATGTGACAATATCAAATCAAAAGCATTAATTCTCAATCAAATTCAGTTCGAAATGAACAGTTGGCATATAGTTATGTTAGATGGAAATGTGTTGCTGGAAAAGCGCAGCAGGTCAGGCAGCATCTAGGGAACAGGAGAATCGACGTTTCGGGCATTAGCCCTTCTTCAGGAATGAGGAAAGTTGGTCCAGCAGGCTAAGATAAAAGATAGGGAGGAGGGACTTGGGGAGGGGCGTCGGAAATGTGATAGGTGGAAAGAGGTCAAGGTGAGGGTGATAGGTCAGACTGGGGTGGGGGCGGAGAGGTCGGGAAGAAGATTGCAGGTTAGGAAGGCGGTGCTGAATTTGATGGATTTGACTGAGACAGGCTGGGGGGAGGGGAAATGAGGAAACTGGTGAAATCCGAGTTCATCCCTTGTGGTTGGAGGGTTCCTAGCCGGAAGATGAGGCGTTCTTCCTCCAACCGTCGTTTCGCTGTGGTCTGACGATGGAGGAGTCCAAAGACCTGCATATCCTTGGTGGAGTGGGAGGGGGAATTGAAATGTTGAGCTACAGGGTGGTTGGGTTGGTTGGTCCGGGTGTCCCAGAGGTGTTCTCTGAAACGCTCCGCAAGTAGGCGGCCTGTCTCCCCAATATAGAGGAGGCCACATCGGGTGCAAAGGATGCAATAGATGATATGTGTGGAGGTACAGGTGAATCTGTGGCGGATATGGAAGTTTCCTTTGGGGCCTTGGAGGGAGGTGAGGGGGGAGGTGTGGGCGCAAGTCTTGCACCTCCTGCAGTTGCAGGGGAAGGTGCCGGGAGTGGAGGTTGGGTTGGTGGGGGGTGTGGATCTGACGAGGGAGTCACGGAGGGAGTGGTCTTTACGGAATGCTGATAGGGGAGGGGAGGGAAATATATCCTTGGTGGTGGGGTCCGTTTGGAGGTGGCGGAAATGACGGATAGGGGAGGGGAGGGAAATACGCTATCCCATTCTCCCAATTCCTTCGACTCCGCCGCATCTGCTCCCAGGAGGACCAGTTCCAAAAACGCACATCCCAGATGGCCTCCTTCTTCAAGGACCGCAATTTCCCCCCCGACGTGGTCGACGATGCCCTCCACCGCATCTCCTCCACTTCTCGAACCTCCGCCCTTGAACCCCGCCCCTCCAACCGCCAGGGTGTCCCAGAGGTGTTCTCTGAAACGCTCCGCAAGTAGGTGGCCTGTCTCCCCAATATAGAGGAGGCCACATCGGGTGCAAAGGATGCAATAGATGATATGTGTGGAGGTACAGGTGAATCTGTGGCGGATATGGAAGTTTCCTTTGGGGCCTTGGAGGGAGGTGAGGGGGGAGGTGTGGGCGCAAGTCTTGCACCTCCTGCAGTTGCAGGGGAAGGTGCCGGGAGTGGAGGTTGGGTTGGTGGGGGGTGTGGATCTGACGAGGGAGTCACGGAGGGAGTGGTCTTTCCCTGAGATTCAGGGAAAGGCTGAATAAGCTGGGGCTATTTTCTGTGGAGTACTGGAGGCTGTGGGGTGACCTTAAAGAGCTTTATAAAATCATGAGGGGCATGGATAAAGTAAATAGCCAAGATTGTTTTCCCAGGATAGGGGAGTCCAAACCTAGAGAGCATAGGCTTAAGGTGACAGGGGAAAGATATAAAAAGGACTTAAGGGGCCACATTTTCACAGAGAGGTGGTACGTGCATGGAAAGAACTGCCAGAGGAAGTGGTGGAAGCTGGTACAATTACAACAATTAATTTGCATCTGGATGGGTACAATGAACAGGAAGGGTTTACAGGGACATGGGCCAAATATTGGCAAATTTGGCTGGATTAATTTAGGATATCTGGTCCAAAGGGTATGTTTTCATCTGTACAACTGACTCAACGACTCACAGAGGTGGTGGTGATCAGTTGCCTTCTTGAGCCAGTATACTCCATTTGGTATAGGTACACCCACAACAGTGGTTAGCACTGCTGCCTCACAGTGCCAGAGACCCGGGTTCAATTCCCACCTCAGGCGACTGACTGTGTGGAGTTTGCACATTCTCCCCGTGTCTGCGTGGGTTTCCTCCGGGTGCTCCGGTTTCCTCCCACAATCCAAAAATGTGCAGGTTAGGTGAATTGGTCATGCTAAATTGCCCGTAGTGTTAATTGAAGGGGTAAATGTAGGGGAATGGGTCTGGGTGGGTTGCGCTTCGGTGGGTCGGTGTGGACTTGTTGGGCCAAAGGGTCTGTTTCCACACTGTAAGTAACCTAAGCACTGTGAGGAATGGAGTTCCACGATTTTGATTCAATGACAGTGGAGGAACAGTAATATATTTCCAAGACAGGATGGTGAGTACTGTTATGAAGTTGAGGGTGTACGGTATCATTAAGGGAGCTGAAATTTCTGGCTCACACAGTGTTTTGAACAAGGTAACAATGTAACATTTGGTCAAACAACTAGCTAAGAGCTGTGATGCCTGGATACAAAAACATATTCAAATTAAGCCAGTTTAAATTGTATCAAACTCAAGATATCAAACTCAAATCAAGTTTGAATTTAGTACTTTGACAATATTAAAACCAATGAAATGATCCAATATTTTGTGATATAAATATCAGACATTTTGAACAGTTACCCAGAACAACAAAGAGAACTACCAAAAGATCAACAGGTGTAGGCTGCTAGTAAGAGCTCTCTGAGAGGTACAGTGGTTCAGAAACATAAAGGAGGAGGAGTTTGCACAGAAAAACACATCAAAACCAACCTGGGGAGAGAATCTACAGTGGAACCTTGACAAAGCTGACTGGCTTTGAAACATGATTATTTTTTTGAAATCACTTTTTTTTTGAAATCACACTAGTATTGTAGAGGGGGAGGTAAAAGATAGCGAACCAGGACAAGTGATGGGCTTGTTAGTGGGTGAGCATTTTGGTGATGGTGACCACAATTCTGTGACTTTCACCTTGGTTATGGAGAGAGATAGGTGCATGCAACAGGGTAGGTTTTACAATTGGGGGAAGGGTAAATACGATGCTGCAAGACAGGATCTGAGGAGCATAAGTTGGGAGCATAGGCTGTCAGGTAAGGATGTTATTGAAATATGGAACTTTTCCAAGGAACAGATACGACGTGTCCTTGATATGTATGTACCTGTCAGGCAGGAAAGAGATGATCGTGTGAGGGAACCCTGGTTGATGAGGGAGGTTGAATGTCTAGTAAAGAGGAAGAAGGAGGCTTACATAAGGTTGAGGAAACAAGGTTCAGAGTGTTGGAGGGATACAGGATAGCCAGGAGGGAGCTGAAGAAAGGGATTAGGAGAGCTAAGAGAGGGCATGAAAAACTTTTGGCGGGTAGGATCAATGATAACCCCAAGGTCTTTTATGCGTATGTGAGAAACATGAGAATGACGAGAATGAGAGTAGGTCTGATCAAGGACAGTAGTGGGAGACTGTGTATTGAGTCGGAAGAGATAGGAGCGGTCTTGAATGAGTACTTTTCTTCAGTAATTTACAAATGAGAGGGACCGTATTGTTGAAGAGGAGAGTCTGAAACGGACTGGTAAGCTAGAGGAGATACTTGTTAGGAAGGAAGATGTGTTGGGCATTTTGAAAAACTTGAGGATAGACAAGTCCCCCGGGCCTGACGGGATATATCCTAGGATTATGTGGGAAGCAAGAGAGGAAATTGCAGAGCCGTTGGCAATGATCTTTTCGTCTTCACTGTCAACGGGGGTGGTACCAGGGGACTGGAGAGTGGTGAATGTTGTGCCCCTGTTCAAAAAAGGGAATAGGGATAACCCCAGGAATTACAGGCCAGTTAGTCTTACTTCGGTGGTAGGCAAAGTAATGGAAAGGGTACTGAGGGATAGGATTTATGAGTATCTGGAAAGACACTGCTTGATTAGGGACAGCCAGCACGGATTTGTGAGGGGTAGGTCTTGCCTTACAAGTCTTATTGAATTCTTTGAGCAGGTGACCAAGCATGTGGATGAGGGTAGAGCAGTGGATGTAGTGTACATGAATTTTAGTAAAGCATTTGATAAGGTTCCCATGGTAGGCTTATGCGGAAAGTCAGGAGGCATGGGATAGTGGGAAATTTGGCCAGTTGGATAGAGAACTGGCTAACCGGTCGAAGTCAGAGAGTGGTGGTAGATGGTAAATATTCAGCCTGGAGCCCAGTTACAAGTGGAGTTCCGTAGGGATCAGTTCTGGGTCCTCTGCTGTTTGTAATTTTTATTAATGACTTGGAAGAGGAAGTCGAAGGGTGGGTCAGTAAATTTGCAGACGATACAAAAATTGGTGGAGTTGTGGATAGTGAGGAGGGCTGTTGTCGGCTGCAAAGGGACTTAGATATGATGCAGAGCTGGGCTGAGGAGTGGCAGATGGAGCTCAACTCTGTCAAGTGTGAGGTTGTCCATTTTGGAAGGACAAATAAGAATGCGGAATACAGGGTTAACGGTAGGGTTCTTAGTAAGGTAGAGGAGCAGAGGGATCTTGGGGTCTATGTTCATAGCTCTTTGAAAGTTGCCACTCAGGTGGATAGAGCTTGTAAGAAGGCCTATGGTGTATTAGCGTTCATTAGCAGAGGGATTGAATTCAATAGTCGTGAGGTGATGTTGCAGCTGTACAGGAGCTTGGTAAGGCCACATTTGGAGTACTGTGTGCAGTTCTGGTTGCCTCACTTTAGGAAAGATGTGGAAGCTTTGGAGAGGGTGCAGAGAAGATTTACCAGGATGTTGCCTGGAATGGAGAATATGTCGTACGAGGATAGGCTGAGAGTGCTAGGCCTTTTCTCATTGGAACGGCGAAGGATGAGGGGTGACTTGATAGAGGTTTATAAGATGATCAGGGGAATGTATAGAGTAGACAGTCAGAGACTTTTTCCCCGGGTACATCAGAGTGTTACAAGGGGACATAAATTTAAGGTGAAGGGTGAAAGGTATAGGGGAGATGTCAGGGGTAGGTTCTTTACCCAGAGAGTGGTGGGGGCATGGAATGCGCTGCCTATGGGAGTGGCAGAGTCAGAATCATTGGCGACCTTTAAGAGGCAATTGGATAGGTACATGGATAGGTGCTTAAGCTAGGAAAAATGTTCGGCACAACATTTAAATAGTGACTTTTGCCTCTCAAATTTTAACAGATTACAGCACATGGTGAATCTTTTGTGCTGCTGGTTTAAATTAGTAGAGAGGTTTACCCCCATGTTGTAACAGTTTGGGAGCTCGTGGTCAGGATTTGAATAGTTTGATTAGATTCTCTACAGTGTGGAAGTCCACACCACCTCTCCAAAGAGAAACTCACCCAAACCCATTCCCCTACCTTATATTTACTCCTGACTAACGCACCTAACACTGTGGGCAATTTAGCATGGCCGATTCACCTGACCTGCACATCTTTGGATTGTGGGAGGAAACTGGAGCTCCCGGACGAAATCCTCGCAGACACAGGGAGAATGTGCAAACTCCACACAGACAGGTGGGAATCGAACCCAGGTCCTGTGAGGCAGCAGTGCTAACCACTGAGCCACCGTGCCACCCAATCCGACACACCGTTTCAGTCTCAGATTGGGGATTTGAACAGATTTGAATAAGCCCAGTAGATTTAAACATCTGCAGGTTAGTGTCCTAGATCTTTAAATAAAATGAAAGTGAGGCAATTTGTTTAATTTCAATGACTTGTGGTTGATTAAATTAAAAGTGAGAGAAATGGCTCTTATAATTGTAAAAGAGGGTCTGGGATTTGAAGATGATTCTCAAATTTGCCAAAAAAGTTGAGAATGGAAGAAAAAAGGCAATATGTTTAGAATTAGCAAAGAAGTTAGATTTACATTTAACTAAGGACAAAAATAAAGCTGAAATTATAAAGGAGTTACTCAAACACTTTGGTGTATCAGAGAAACTGACAAGTGCAGCAGAGTAGAAAAACAAATTTCAATTGAGGAAAATGGAGTTAGAAGATAAACAGAGAGAGGAAAAAGAGAGAGAAACTTCTTAGCTGAGCATAATTTGAACATGAGAAGTTGCGACTTCGTCAGCAAAATCAAGTTAACAGGATAGAGATTAAAAGAGAAGGTAGCAATATATATAAATATGTCAAAACTCTGCCACATTTTGATGAGAAAGATGTTGAAACCTTCTTTATTTCATTTGAAAAATTGGCCAGGCAGATGGAGTGGTCCAAGGATTTATGGGTAATGCTAGTTCAGACTAAGCTTGTAGGCAGAGCTAGTGATGTATTTGCTGTGTTGTCAGATTACGAAGAGGTCAAATAGGCTATTTTAAGTGCTTATGAATTGGTACCAGAAGCATATAGACAGTGGTTCAGAAACATAAAGAAGGAACCAGGTCAGACTTATGTTGAGTTCACAAGAATTAAACATAGTCATTTTGATAGATGGGTGCCTACTTTAAAAGTAGATAAGACCTTTGAGGCTCCAAGAGAGATTATTCTGCTGGAGGAGCTTAAAAACTCACTTTCAGAGATGGTAAGAATTCACATGGAGGAACAGAAAGTCCAGGAAGTGAGAAAGGCAACAGAATTAGTAGATGTATATGATGCATATGACAAGCTTCTGGCCAGAACTGAGTCCTACAACGGATAGAAGTTAGGAGAAAGGGAGATCCTACACTATGAAACAAAGAGTAGAGAACACAAGTAAGAGTTTACTGCAGGTTAAAAAAAAAGCCCAAGAGTGTGGAAAGGAGAAGAAAGGCCTCAGGTGTTTCCATTGTGATAAAGAGGGACACAAAGTCGCGGTGCTGGTCATTAAAGAAAGGCACTATGGGAAAAGATATGGTAAAAGAAGTTAAGCCAGTGGCATTAGTGAAGGCAGTAAAGGAAATCAGAAGAGCCTATGGAGCTGCAGGAGAGTGTACAGCCTAGACAGGGGCTGCGTATGGAGTTAGTACCTGATCTTTACAAAGAATTCACCTCTGTGGGTAACGTTTGCTCAGAAAGAATAGGGGGCGAAGGACAAGAGGTTATAAACTTGAGACACAGGATCTAACCAGTCACTGATAGTAAGAGATGAGCGAATATGCACTCTTTCTGATCTGTTACGCGAGAGTGTGGTAATTTGTAGAATAGATGGACAGAAATTTAGTGTTTCCCAATGTAAGATCAGGTTTGAGTGCTAACTCAAGACTCGCAAAGTAACAATGGGAGTCATTGACAGAGTGCCAGTTCCAGGAATTCAATTTGTTCTTAGGAATGATTTAGTAGGGTCTAAAGTGGGAGTGACACACCTTATTGTGGAGAAGCCCAAGGAAGACCAAGAAACAGAAGAGTTAAAACAGAAATATCCTGGTCTTTTGCCAGTAACCAGATGTCACTATCATAAGTCACAGCATGAAGTAAAAACTAAAGAGAAAGATGAAGGAGTTGAGGTTCACTTAGCAGACACCCTGTTTGATGTAATGGTGAAGGAAAAACCTGAGCAGGAAGACGGTCAGACAGAAGTGTTTCATCCTGAAAAGCTAAGGGACTTGCAACAGCGAGACAAGACAATAAAAGATATGGATGCGTACTCTGAAAAGGAGGCAATGTTCCTGAGGGTTAAGATCGAATCCCAAGACAGAAGTGGAGACCACGGGAGGTTAGTGCAGAGGAGAAATGGGCAAACGTACACCAGATTGTGTTGCCAGTAGTATACAGGCAGGTGGTGTTATGGGTAGCACTATAGGAGGTCACCTAGGGTACGAAAGACTCAGGCTAAGGTACAAAAACATTTTTATTGGCCTGGAATGCTCAAGGATGTGGTTAACTTTTACCATGCCAAATGGTAAGTAATCCATAGGCAGTAATAAAACCAGCACTTTTGTTATCTATTCCCACATTCAAAGAACCTTTCACACAGGTTAAAATTGATTGTGTAGGTCCCCTCCCAAGAACTAAAAGTTGGAACTAGCACTTGTTAACCATAATGGATGTGTCTACCAGAGGCAATTCCATTACAGAGTATCAAGGTAAAAAGGGTGGTAGAGGAGCTAGTAGCTTTCTTTACATGGAATGGTCTATCCAGAGAGATTCAGTCAGACCAAGGGTCAGATTTTACTACTAGGCTCTTTGAGGAGGTTATGGATAGTTTAGGTATATAGCATTTTAAATCCAGTGTGTATCATCCTGAATCCCAGGGTGTTTTAGAAAGTTGGCATCAGACTTTGAAGACCATGTTGAGAGTATACTGTCAGGATTGCCCAAATTATTGGGATAAAAGTATTGTTTACCATTAGAGATGCCCAACTGAGTTCACTCCCTTCAAGTTAACATTCGGGCATGAAGTGAGAGGCCCCTTGAAATTAATTGAAGAAAAAGTGACAGGAGATCTCACACTTACATTGTGTATTGGAGGTGAGGGAGAGATTAAACAGCATCTAAAGAGGCAGAGCATAGAATGAAGCAGGTGGGAGATAAAAGCTCTAAGACTTGGACGTTTTCCCGAGGGGATGGCATGTTAGTACTATTACCAGTGATATGAGATCCCTCCAAAGCCAGGTTTAGTGGTTCCTATCAAATTGTGAAAAAATTGAGTCAGGTGAACTATCTAGTAAAAGTGTCAGATAGGAAAAAACAGTATTAGAGTCATAGAGATGTACAGCATGGAAACAGACCTGTCGGTCCAACCTGTCCATGCTGACCAGATATCCCAACCTAATCTAGTCCCACCAGCCAGCACCCGGCCCATATCCCTCCAAACCTCTATTCATATAACCATCCAAATGCCTATTGAATGTTGCAATTGTCCCAACCTCCACCACTTCTTCTGGCAGCTCATTCCATACATGTACCACCCTCTGTGTGAAAACGTTACCCCTTAGGTCTCTTATATCTTTCCCCTCTCACCTTAAACCTATGTCCTCTATTTCTGGACTCCCCGACCCCAGGGAAAACACTTTTTCTATTTATCCTATCCATGTCCCTCATACTTTTGTAAACATCTATAAGATCACCCCTCGACCTCCGACGCTCCAGGGAAAACAGCCTCAGCTTGTTCAGCCTCTCCCTATAGCTCAAACCCTGGCAACATCCTTGTAAATCTTTTCTGAACCCTTTCAAGTTTTGCAATATCTTTCCGATAGGAAGGAGACCAGAATTGCACACAATATTCTAACAGTTGCCGAACTAATATCCTGTACAGCCGTAATATAACCTCCCAACTCCTGTACTCAATACTCTGACCAATAAAAGAAAGCATAACAAATGCCTTCTTCACTATCCTATCTACCTGCAACTCCACTTTCAAGGAGCAACACTCCCTAGGATCTTACCATTGAGTGTATAAATCCTGCTAAGATTTGCTTTCTCAAAATGCAGCACCTCACATTTATCTGAATTAAACTCCATCTGCCACTTCTCAGCGCATTGGCCCATCTGATCCAGATCCTGTTGTAATCTGAGGTAACCTTCTTCGCTGTCCACTACACCTCCAATTTTGGTGTCATCTGCAAACTTACTAACTGTACCTCTTATGCTCACACCCAAATCATTTATGTAAATTACAAAAGGTAGTGGACCCAGCCTTGTGGCACTTCACTGGTCACAGGCCTCCAGTCTGAAAAACAACCCTCCACCACCACCCTCTGTCTTCTACCTTTGAGTCAGGTCTGTATCCAAATGGCTAGTTCTCCCTGTATTCTGTAAGATCTAACCTTGCTAGTCTCCCATGGAGAACCTTGTCAAACACCTTACTGAAGTCCGTATAGATCACATCTACCACTCTGCCCTCATCAATCCTCTTTGTTACTTCTTCAATAAACTCAATCAAGTTTTTGAGATGTGATTTCCTGCGCATAAAGCCATGTTGACTATCCCTAATCAGTCCTTGCCTTTCCAAATACATGTACCTGTCCCTCAGGATTCCCTCCAACAACTTGTCCACCACCGACATCAGACTCACTAGTCTATAGTTCCCTGGCTTATCCTTACCACCCTTCTTAAATAGTGGCACCACATTAGCCAAACGCCTTTATGCGTTTCAAGACATCCAACACTTCCTCCTCTGTAGGATGGACATTTTGCAAGGTGTCACCATCTATTTCCCTACTGTCTATATCTTCCATATCCTTTTCCACAGTAAATACTGATGCAAAATATTCATTTAGTATCTCCCCCATTTTCTGTGGCTCCACGCAAAGGCCGCCTTGCTGATCTTTGAGGGGCCCTATTCTCTCCCTAGTTATCCTTTTGTCCTTAATGTATTTGTAAAAACCCTTTGGATTCTCCTTAACTCTATTTGCCAAAGCTATTTCATGTCCCCTTTTTGTCCTCCTGATTTACCCCTTAAGTATACTCCTACTTCCTTTATACTCTTCTAAGTATTCACTCGATCTGTCCTGTCTATACCTTACATTTGCTTCCTTCTTTTTGTTAACCAAACCCTCAATTTCTTTAGTCATCCAGCATTCCCTATACCTACCAGCCTTCCCTTTCACCCTGACAGGAATATACTTTCTCCGGATTCTTGTTATCTCATTTCTGAAGGCCCATTTTCCAGCCGTCCTTTTGCCTGCGAACATCTGCCCCCAATCAGCTTTTGAAAGTTCTTGCCTAATACCATCAAAAATAGCCTTTCTCCAATTTAGAACTTCAACTTTTAGATCTGGTCTATCCTTTTCCATCACTATTTTAAATCTAATGGAAATAGGGTCGCTGGCCCCAAAGTGCTCCCCCACTGTCACCTCAGTCACCTGCCCTATCATATTTCCCAAGAGTAGGTCACGTTTTGTACCTCCTCCAGCAGGTACACCCACATACTGAATCAGAAAATGTTCTTGTACACACTTAACAAATTCCTCTCCATCTAAACCCTTAAAACTATGGCAGTCCCAGTCTATGTGTAGAAAGTTAAAATCCCATACCATAACCACCCTATTATTCTTACAGATAGCCGAGATCTCCTTGCAAGTTTGTTTCTCAATTTCCCACTGACGGTGATCAGCCCTTTCTTATTTCTCAGTTCCACCCAAATAACATCCCTGGATGTATTTCCGGGAATATCCTCCCTCAGCACAGCTGTAATGCTATCCCTTATCAAAAAACGCCTCTCCCCCCTCCTCTCTTGCCTCCCTTTCTGTCCTTCCTGTAGCATTTGTATCCTGGAACATTAAGCTGCCAGTCCTGCCCATCCATGAGCCATGTTTCTGTAATTACTATGATATCCCAGTCCCATGTTCCTAACCATGCCCTGAGTTCATCTGCCTTCCCTGTCAGGCCTCTTGCATTGAAATAAATGCAGTTTATTAGTCCTATCTTGTCCCTGCCTGCCCTGACTGTTTGATTTTTCTTCTGTTCTCAACTGTACTAATCTCAGATTGATCTCTTCCCTCACTATCTCCCTGGGCACCACCTCCCCCTCACCCTGCCCCCAACCTTACTAGTTTAACCCTCCCAAGCAGCTCTAGCAAATCTCCTTGCCAGTATAGTAATCCCCCTCCAATTTAGGTGCAATCCATCCTTCTTGTACAGTCGCTTCTACCCCAAAAGTGGTTTCAATGATCCAAAAATGTGAATCCTTCTCCCATACACCAGCTCCTCAGCCATGCATTCATCTGCTCTATCCTCCTATTCCTGCCCTCATTAGCTCATAGCACCAGGAGTAATCCAGATATTACTACTCGAGGTCCTCCTTTTAAAATTCCTGCCTAACCCTCTGTAATCTCCCTTCAGAATCTCACCTTTCCCTTCCTATGTCATTTGTTCCAATGTGGACAATGACCTCTTGCTGGCCCCTCTCCCCCTTGAGAACATTCTGCACTCTCTGAGACATCCTTGATCCTGGCACCAGGGAAGCAACACACCATTCTGATTTTTCGCTGCTGGCCACAGAAACGTCTGTCTGTACCTCGGACTAGAGAATCTCCCAATACAATTGATCTCTTGGAACCCGGTGTTGCATTAGAGCCAGCTTCCATACCAGAACTTGGCTGTTCATGCTACGTTCCCCTGAGAATCCATCATACGCTACATTTTCCAAATAGCATACCTGTTTGAAACGGGTATATCCACAAAAGACTCCTGAACTAGGTGCCTACCTCTCTTACCTTTCCTGGAGTTAACCCATCTATGTGACTGTAACTGAGACTTTTCCCCCTTCCTATAACTGGCATCCATCACATACTGTTGCTGTTGTAAATTCCTCATTGCTTCTAACTTTCTCTCCAACCGACCTGATAAGATTCGCAATTGCAGATAGAATCCGCAGTAACCCTTAAACTCTCTTTAAACTCCCACATCTGACAAGAAGTGCATATCACTCTGCTAAAGGCCATTTTTGCTCCTTCACAATCTACAGACCCAGAAAATAACACCATCTCATTCCTCTACAAAACACTGCCCCAGGTTAGATTAATAGTTACGGCTTATATTTTAAGTTTAGTCAAGAGACTTATCTCAAAAAAACATATAATCAAGAAAGAACCCACTCTACTCACTGCTGCAGACTTTCTGCAGGCCACTTAAAACAACTAACTTATCTGATTCTGTGCTGTGAACTTTGCCCAAACAGTTCCTCCAAGATCAGTTG
Source organism: Chiloscyllium plagiosum (assembly GCF_037043375.1). NCBI lineage: Eukaryota > Metazoa > Chordata > Chondrichthyes > Orectolobiformes > Hemiscylliidae > Chiloscyllium > Chiloscyllium plagiosum. The sequence continues at coordinate 58,844,304 of NW_028270141.1, forward strand.
GGAATTTCACGGTTTGTTAATTTTCCTAGACGCACTCTGATGTCCAGCGATACATAAATTCAAACAGCAAAGGCAGTAGTATTGAGTATGTCACATGAGACACACTGAAACCATGTTACGCTTGAAAGAAAGAACTGAAGAAACAAGCGTTAATTACTGCCCTGCAGAGTGAGGAATCAAATCCAGATGATGTGAATTTGTTTGATTTGCCTCAAAATAGATTTAAAAATGAAATTGTCCTTGAGGAGTGGGATAGGTTAGTAAACTCTGTCTCAGGAACAGAGAACATAGTTGAAAAATTTGTTACTGCAGTATAAGGACATATGTAAGAATCAGATGGGGAGGACTAATGCTATTGTACATGAAATAGATGCAGGGAGTACTGTTCAGGTAAAACAACACCCCTATCGGCTTAATCCTTTCAAAGCCAGACAGGTCCAGGAGGAGGCGGAGGCTGTGCTCGACGAGGAGGTCATCAAACCAAGCCAGAGTGAGTGCAGTTCGCCGATCATCTTAGTCCCCAAACCAGACAGGACTCAACGATTCTGCATGGATTACTGGAGGATCAACGCTGTTACAAAATCGGACTCTTATCCAATTTCTAGATTGGAGGACTGTATTGAGAAAGTCAGACAAGCAAGTTATATCACCAAGTTAGTCTTAGTGCATGGTTACTGGCAGGTACCTTTACCAGAGACAGCTAAAGACATTTCTATGTTTGTAACCCCAAATGGGGTATATCAATTTAAAGTGATGTCCTTTGGAATGAAGAACGCACCCACCACATTCCAAAGACTCATTAACACTGTTGTGGCTGGCTTAACAAACTGTGCATTCTATTTGGATGTAGTGACCTTTAGCAAGTCCTGGAAAAATCACATGGTACAGTTGTCAGAGCTCTTTGAACGACTTCGAGAAGCAAAACTGATAATAAACTTAAGCAAAACGGAATTCATGAAATCAGAGGTGATGTTCTTGGGACATAACATCGGTCATGGACGGTTGACCTCATGGAATGCAAAGGCGAATTTCCATGACCAACCTCAGGGAAAAAAATGATTCGATTCTTAGGACTTAGCAGGTTCTTTTGGAAGTTTGCTCCAAACTTCAGCAGTGTAGTGGCACCGTTAACCGAGTTGCTGAAGAAGTTTTGGTGGATAGAACAATGCCAGGAGGCATTTGAAACAATCTTAGCCACTAAACCAGTTTTAGCTACACCAACCTTTTCAAAACATTTTGAAGTTGCCATCGATGCTAGCGACATTGGAGTTGGAGCTATACTGCTGCAGGATGATGATTATGGGATTGAACTGCCAGTTGGTTAGTTTTTGAAGAAACTCAACATCCACCAAAGGAAATACTCCACGATAGAAAAAGAACTATTGAATTTAGTACTGGCCTTACAACATTTTAAAGTGCATGAACAATGTGACAGAGACAGTTGTATACACGGATCACAATTCTCTTACATTCTTAGAATGCTTTAAAGACAAGAACATGAGACTATTTTGTTGGAGTCTTATTTTATAAACTTTTAAAGTTAAGAATTGTACAAGGTGCCGGTCATAAGAATGTAATCGCAGGTGCATTATCGTGGATTTAACTGATGAAGTTTAGATGAGATTTGTATGTGTATGTATGGGAAGAAGTTAAGGTGAACTTAGATTAAGGTTGTCTTGATATTATGGTAATGTGTTTAAAGAATAGAAAAGAAAATTAAGCCACCTTTTCATTATGATGGTTCATTTTTTTCTGAGGGGGGGGAGGGAGTGTTATGGGTGCACTGTACCTTTAAGGGAGCTGAAATTTCTGGCTAGCACAGTGTTTTGAACAAAGTCACAATGTAACATTTGGTCAAACAACTGGCTAAGAGCTGTGTTGCCTGGATACAAAAACAAATTCAAATTCAGCCGAACAGTTTAAATTATGCCCCAAGATGCCAAACTGCAACCAAGTTTGAATTTAGTATTTTGACAATATTAAAACCAATGAAATGATCTGATGTTTTGGGGTATAAATATCAGACATTTTGAACAGTTACTCAGAGTGGCAAAGAGAACTGCCAAAAAATCAACAGATGTAGGCTGCTAGTAAGAGCTCTCTCAAAGGTACCCTGTCTGGTGAAGGAGTTTGCACAGAAAAAAAAAATCGAAACTGACTTGGAGACAGAATATACAGAGGAAATCTGCAGAGGAAACTCGGCAAAGCTGACTGGTTTTGAAATGTGATTAGTTTTCTGGAAATCTTAATCAGGATTTTTTTAAAAATCAGACTAGTATTGCAGCAATGAAGATAAGAGATAAATTTAAGAGAAAAGAGTTGTTAATTTTTACTTTGAATAGTGACTTTTAGGATAGTGCTTTGCCTCTCGATGTTTAACAGATTACAGCACGGCGAGAATCTTTTCTGTGTTGCTGGTTTAAATTAGTAGAGGGGTTTACAAAGTGTTGTAACAGTAGCTTGAAGGGGAATTTGCAGATGGTGTACCTATGTATCTTGCAGCCCTTCCCCTTCTAGATGGTAGAAGTCAGTGGTTTGGAAGATGCTATCCAAGGAGTCTTGAGTTACTGAGGTGAAGGGGATGAATATTTGTGGTTGTGGTGTCAATCAAGCAAATTGCTTTGCCATGGATTGTGTCGAGCTTCTTGAGTTTGTTAAAGCTGTATTCAAATCAGGCAAGTAGGGAGTATTCTATCTCCTAGCTTGTGCCTAGTAAATGTTGACAGCCTTTGGGGAGTCAGGAGATGTGCTGCTTGCTGCAGATTCCTAGCCTGTTTTCGTAGCTACAGTATTAATAAACAGTTGTCCCTTACCAGATACACACCAAATAACTAGTTTCCTCTTCTGCAGTAGATTAAAAATCAATTCCCATCGCTGAAAAGGTTTTGTAAAAGCAAAAGCAACAGAACACTTCTTTCCCTGAAATTCGTTAATCACTAAAGTCCTATGTACTATTAATTCATATTCAAGTGCTAAGTCACACTAAATTGGCTAGTAATATATTATTCCAATAAGAAAGGCTTAGTTCACTCACTGAAAAAAATTTTGTTTCAGTTGGTTCTTAATTTAACTGTTCTTTCATTGGAGGTCTTGAAATAACCTGAATATAGCAACTACAGAATTTACAAAGAACAAAGAAACTTACAGCCCTTCGGCCCTCCAAGCCTACACTGATCCAAATCCTCTATTTAAACCTACCACCTATTTTCTAAGGATCTGTATCCTTCTGACCCCTGCCCATTCATGTACTGTCTAGCTAAATCTTAAATGATGCTATCATGCCCACCACTACCACTGGCAATGCCTTCCAGGTATCTATTAACCCTCTGTATGAAGAACTTTCCATGCATATCTCCCTTGAACTTTTCCTTTCTCACCTTGAACTCATGACTCCTAGTATTTAAGTCCCCCCACTCTAAGGAAAAAGCTTCTTGCTATCACCCTGTCGACATCTCAGATAATTTTGTAGACCTCAATCAGGACCCCCTCAATCTCTGTCTTTCTAATGAAAATAATCCTAATCTATTCAACCTCTCTTCATAGCCAGGCAACATCCTGGTGAACCTCCTCTGCAATGCTTCCACATCCTTTTGGTAACGTGGCAACCAGAACTGCACCCAATTTAAACTGTAAATTTGAGTGTTTTGCTAATTACAGATTAACTTAGTGTTGTACAACATAAAAATTTATACTTTCCTACCTGAAACTGCATGCATTCATTTTTAGGTATGCAATATGGTGAGTTATCATGTTAGTTGCCACCTATAACACATTAACCCCTACACTTTGAGGAAAAATGGGAAAAGCCAAGGTCACTCAGCTCTTTTACATTTATCAAACCATGCTTAGCATAGTACATTGTTTTTCCACATTAGTCCTCTCAAGGACCATCTCGACACATTTATTTACATTGAACTCTGCCATTTCACCACCTTACTTATGCTGTCCTGAGCCGTCTAACGTTTGTTTATGATTTCTCAGGATCAAACATGAACTGCTTCCACTCCAGTTTGATAGGTTCTGAGATTGTGGTAAAGTTGAACATGTAACCTGCAGACTCTACCAAAGTGGGGTGCTTGAAATTCTGGGCAGATGGGCTGTTTAGAGTTTTGTGCAATTCCTCCAATGCCTTTACTTTGCTCATATCCTCTACTCATCTCTGATGATGTTTCTCAATCAGAATTCACAATTTTAGTCAGTCATAGAGATGCTTGGATAACATCCACAAGGCTTATAATATCCTCTTAACTATTCATTATTTGACAATTTTTCTGTCACATGCTCCAAAATAAAAATTGAAACAAGTAATACACCCAAAACTGATCTTTGGGAAATAGTGCTGCAAACTCCTCCCTCACCCAAAAGGCATCCAACCATCATTATCCTTTGCTTCCTATCACTGAGTTAAATATTGTACATGCAAAATACGAATCATTATAATTTCACACAAACAAGTTAACATATTTGCACAATTATATCGCATGTGCATAATTGCATCCACTTGAGAATTCAGTTAAAGTAGCAAGATAGTTCTATTCTGGTTCAACTCACTTCTCACAAATAGGTATTATAATTTATAGGCTTAACTCCAATTTTACTGAGTATTTTTTTCATGAGAACATTGGAATTCAGCTTTAATTTTATGTTTAGGTTTAATTATTGTTTTAAAAACTTTTTTCCTACGTTTTTCAATGAAATGCTTGATGCCAAACAGGGGAAAACATTTTCTTTGTTTGCTATTAGTATTGTTTCAGTTACTGTAATAGTTACGATTTCTATTTTAGATGAATTCCTTATACTCAGGTTAAGAATTTTGCTACAAATTGTGACCATGGAAAATCTTTTCCTGAAGGTATTCAAAATTTTAGAGGTTTATGAGTTTTATTTAGGTTTACAATAGTGATGCTGGTATAGTCTCCGTTGATGTCCCTACATGTCATACATATTCAATAACAAAGCCTTTGCTTAGCAGGAAATATTTAACTACTGGCGAGTGGCTCATTGTTGCAGCAAATGCCTCATTAGTCAACTTCTAGCTGTGAATAATTCCAAACAGAGAAATTTGCAATGAGATTAACTGAATATTCAGTTCAATTCTCAATTTTTGACCGGTAAAAATTACAATTTTAGCTTAAAGAAAGGGAAAGTTTGCTTTACACATGCCCTAGTTGTTTTTATATTGGGCTGGATCCCCAAGTTTGCTTTGCACAACCAATGATACGTAAAACTGCCAGAACTCATGACCTTACAAGTCTGTTAGAAATAGATCTTCCTGGCAGAATGCCTTAAACATAATCTTATAAATTTACCTTTGACCGGTTTGAATTTACGACCTTGCCCTATTAACTTTTAATTTAGAGTGGCATTGTAGATTTAAGCATTTTCGTTTCATTAATAATCTTGTATACCTTGATAAGATCACCTCACAACTAGCCTCCTTTTCACATCCAACATCCCTCCAAATGTCTCACAATGGAATTAACCTCATGACTCTCCTCTGCTCCTAGCAATTGAATGTTTCTCTAGTGTCTCAGTGACTAGAGTTCAATGCTGTAGATTTAAAATAATATTAAGTGATTTCCCATAGGTAGCTTGCACATGGAGATTAGACAAAGAGAGGGAGGTCAGCATTTTTAAAAACATTCCTATGGAGCCAAGGACTAAAAAGGTAATCAATTTATCTGGAATTGATTACTATTACCACAAAATTAATTTCTGAGGTCTTTTTAAGAGTCTTGATGAAACTCGACTGATGAGCTATCCATTGAGACTTCACAACAAAGTAATTAACACACTTCTGGAATAGCCTCAAGTTATACCCACACACCATTCTGAATTTTGGAGGGGAAAGCCTGGAAGACTAGGATACTAATCTGACTAGAATTTACAGTAGCTTTGCATAAAATCCTAGATTCATAGAACATGTAGAACATAGAACATTACAGTGCAGTACAGGCCCTTCAGCCCTCGATGTTGCGCCGACCTGTCATACCAACCTGAAGCCCATCTAACCTACACTATTCCATATACGTCCATATGCTTGTCCAATGACGACTTAAATGTACTTAAAGTTGGCGAATCTACAACCATTGTAGGCAAAGCATTCCATACCCTGGGCGGCACGGTGGCTAGCACTGCTGCCTCACAGCGCCAGAGACCCGGGTTCAATTCCCGCCTCAGGCGACTGACTGTGTGGAGTTTGCACATTCTCCCCGTGTCTGCGTGGGTTTCCTCCGGGTGCTCCGGTTTCCTCCCACAGTCCAAAGATGTGCAGGTCAGGTGAATTGGCCATGCTAAATTGCCCGTAGTGTTTGGTAAGGGGTAAATGTAGGGGTATGGGTGGTTTACGCTTCGGCGGGTCAGGTGAATTGGCCATGCTAATTGTTGGGCTGAAGGGCCTGTTTCCACACTGTAATGTAATGTAATCTAATCTAATCTAATCTACCCTTACTACTCTCTGAGTAAAGAAACTACCTCTGACATCTGTCCTATATCTATCACCCCTCAATTTAAAGCTATGCCCCTCATGCCCGCCATCACTATTCTTGGAAAAAGGCTCTCCCTGTCCACCCTATCTAACCCTCTGATTATCTTATATGTCCCTATTAAGTCACCTCTCAACCTTCTTCTCTCTAAGGAAAACAACCTTGTCAACCTGGGTGGCAACTTTCAAGGATCTGTGTACCTGAACACCGAGATCTCTCTGCTCATCTACACTACCAAGAATCTTACCCAGTACTTCGCATTCCGTTTACTCCGACCAAAGTGAATCACCTCACACTTGTCCGCATTAAACTCCATTTGTCACTTCTCAGCCCAGCTCTGCAGCTTATCTATGTCTCTCTAAACTACTACATCTTTCGTCACTATCCACAACTCCACCGACCTTAGTGTCGTCTGCAAATTTACTAACCCACCCTCCTACACCCTCATCCAGGTAGTTTATAAAAATGACGAACAGCAGTGGACCCAACACCGACCCTTGTGGTACACCACTGGTAACTGGACTCCAGGATGAACATTTCCCATCAACTACCACCCTCTGTCTTCTTTCAGCAAGCCAATTACTGATCCAAACTGCTATATCTCCCACAATCCTGTTCCTCTGCATTTTGTACAATAGCCTACTGTGGAGAACCTTATTGAACGCCTTGCTGAAATCCATATACACCACATCAACTGGTTTACTCTCATCTATCTCTTTGGTCACCTTCTCAAAGAACTCAATAAGGTTTGTGAGGCACGACCTACCCTTCACAAAACCGTGCTGACTATCCCTAATCAAATTATTCTTTTCTAGATGATTATAAATCCTATCTCTTATAACCTTTTCCAACACTTTACCAACATCTGAAGTAAGGCTCACTGGTCTATAATTACCAGGATTGTCTCTACTCCCCTTCTTGAACAGGGGAACCACATTTGCTATTCTCCAGTCTTCTGGCACTATTCCTGTAGACAATGACGATTTAAAGATCAATGCCAAAGGCTCGGCAATCTCTTCCCTGGCTTCCCAGAGGATCCTAGGATAAATCCCATCCGGCCCAGAGGACTTATCTATTTTCACACTCTGCAGGATTTCTAATACCTCCTCCTTGTGAACTCAATCACACCTAGTCTAGTAGGCTGTATCTCAGTAATCTCCTCGATAACATTGTCGTTTTCTAGAGTGAATACCATTGAAAATATTCATTTAGTGCTTCCCCTATCTCCTCTGACTCCACACACAACTTCCCACTACTACCATAAATTCCATCATAAATTGTGTCTTTCTCAGCAGCCTCTCAAACTGATGGAATTGTGTGACCTATAATTCCAAGAATACAGGGATATTCTGATGACTCTGTTGACTATGGGTTATACAAGTGAGGACATTTCAAGTTTAACCTCCGGTTTAAGCTAAATTTGTTGTTACTTGGCTAGACAAGGTAAGGGACAACACAACTAAATTTAGCGGTTCCAAGAAAGGAAAATAGGCTTTTATATATTTGTGCTTTGTATCAAAGAAATGCTTCTGCTTCTTTAAAACCCACTTTAAAAGCCAGCTCTGATCAAGCAGGTGGTCACTTCTCCTTTCTTTGCCTTAATATCAATTTTTCTAGCTCATCTGTGAAATGTCCTAGGATATTCATCTGCAAATTGTTACTGTTGCAGGAAATTCAAAATGCAATTGTCCTGTCATTGAATATCTCCACTCACTCTGTCCCAGTTTGTCTTGGAAAAACCATTTAAGTGACTTTTTAAAAGAATCTCATATTAACCAATGATTACAGGAGAAGAGGACTGAAGAGAACTTTCTAAAGCTCTCTCATCAGATGACCCATTGTGTAACTTAGTTCTTTAGATAGCGACCAAGATGACCAACAGCTGCAATATCTGCATCTACAAACGCTGCAACTCTCAGTTCAGAGAGGATTTACAGAGATATGCAGTTTTTGGGGTTCTGCAGAGACATGGAGGGAGGCTAAATCTAACACAAAGGGTTTACAGTGAGAGGATATGTTTCCTGCATATGTCAGAATAATGGTGTTTCAAGAGGTTCAAGGTTCCATGTCAGATGGTGGTAGATAATTGTCAGGACAAGACAAATGGACCTGATGGGCTGCTTTAAAATTAGATGTCAAAGTCAACACAGCACTCAGAAGTTCAGTCTCTGCATGCTTTCAGAGCTCTGACAGAAATATTTGTATGATTTTGCAGTCAACAGATAAAATGCATAACACAACTGATTGATTGCTGCCTTTGCAAGCCCTTATAATTTTATGAACTTTGGCAGTGATGCCAGTCAGCATTAATGGACGCTTGGCTTTCCAACTCTGGTTGACTTCCCATAATTGCAGATGAGATACTTTTTGGCATATATGAGTCACCAGGAGAATCCATTGATTGCAACTGGAAATGTCTGGAATGAGGTATAAATGAGATTTCCAGGCAGCTACAGTGATGCTTTGAACCTGCAACAGTCCACTCTTTCTGACCTCCTCACATCTAAAAACAGACTTGCCAGTCAGCTGCTTAGGGGCCAAGATGTCCACTTAAAAGATGGCGGATGATATTGCAATGATGTTGCTCCTTTAACAAGATTGTACTGTCCTTGGAGTTATTGTTTTCAGAGAGGTTGTAAAAGCAGCAATTCTGAAAAGGTTTTAGATAGGTTTTTTGGATAGGTTTTAAAGACAATTTGATTATAGCTAACAGATATGGCCACAGACAAAAAGGCTTTCAAGTTTTAAAAAGAACACTTCTACAATGAAAAGGGAGTGGCCATTTTCCCAGCTCTCTGGTTTGATTTGTATTTTGGCAGTCCAGCTATTCACTGAAAACAGTCAGGAAGTTTGAGGCTGCTGGTCCAAAAAAACAATGCATGGAAGGGGTTGTTCCATGCTGCCACCTCTCTCTCTGATATCTCTCCTGTAAGACCCTGTGAATAAATTTTCCTTTCGTGACAAGGGGTACTTATGGGAATTGTAGCAAGTATTTAGAACATCATCATTAAGTTGGTATAAACTGTTGCAATTTCAGATGGGTTAAATTATTACGTATTCTGTTTTCTATTGTTTTGTGCTTCATTCAGTAATCTTGTAAATAAATTCTGTTTTGTTTGAAACTAAATGGTTTTACCAGCTGCATCCCTCCTGGAATATCTGCAGTACACCTGCTTAAAACAACCACCAAAGTTAGGGTCTTGGCGACTTTCTTGAAGTGTATTTTTGGGGGGGGGGTAGAAAAAAAAAAGAGTGGCTGGCCTGGTCCACAACAGATTAGAGACTCGTTGTGGGATTTGCACTGTAGTTCCAAATTGGAATTAGGGTTGTTGAACTCGAAGGCAGTGAGTGGTAGGTATTAGTGCCTTTTGCTCTGGGTGTTGAACTCGGATGGTTTAAACAGTGCTTGGGAAAGCAATGGCTCTTTCAATCACCAAGAGTTTTCTGGGACTGGAAGAAGTCACTTTGAGAGTTTTGCACAAAGTGAATAAGGCTAAGCTGCTGGAATTAGCAGGCAAGCTGGAGCTGGAGCTGCCTCCTTCCATGAGAAAAGAAGAGATCATTACAACAACAGCTCAGCATTTAAATTTGCTGGAAATGCCATCAGAATCTTCAGGGATGGCTAAAATTCAATTGAAAATGAAGCAGCTTGAGTGAGTGTCAGGCAAAAGGACAAAGGAAAGGGCAACAGAAATGTAACAGTTTGAATTACAATTAAAAGCAGAGGAAAGAGAAAAAGTACGATTCACTTCAGTAGAACAAAAAGAAAAGGAGGAGGAAAGAAAGAGATAGGAGAGAGAAAAGGAGGAAAGGAAGAAAGAGGGAGTTTGAACTTCAGAAATTGGCACTTTCAGGAGTTCAAAAACTCATTTCCTGAAGTACTGAAAACTCACGTGGAAGAGCAGAGTGTTAAAACAGCAAGATTAACAGCTGAAATGGCTGATGATAATGAGTTGGTACATTAATCAAAGTTTGGCTTCCAAAATCAATTTCAATTCGTGAAGGATCGAAATTGGGGAAAAGAGAAATCTTCACGTAGAAAAGGAAAGGTAGATCTTGGTGAAGATCATAAGGATAACTTACCATAGGGTAAAAAGGAACACCTTGAAGAGGAAAGAGAAGTTTTCACTGCAATAAAGTAGGCCAAATGAAATCACAATGTTGGTGGGTTAGGAAAACACTGGGAAGCCAAATGTACGAAAACAGGATAAGCCAGTGAAGTTTGTTGGAATACTAATGAAAACACGGTGGAGGCTAGAAAGCTGCACCAGAATGTACAAAAGGCATACACAGAAAAATAATCTGAATGTATCCCTGAATGTTATTACCTTAAAAATGAAGTCTTAATGAGGAAATGGAGACATATTCAGGCAGATGAGAAATGGTCAGATGTTCATCAAGCTATATTGTCAGTAGGTAGCGGGCAGCGGTGTTTTCTCTTTCACAGAAGGAGCAAGAGCAGCGGAGGAAGTGACGAGGACCAGACGGGCAGCCGGGAAGGAAAGCAGTGAGTATAAGTACTCACCCTTCGATGCCAACAGCCATTTTGAGTGCGAGCAGCAGCGGAGGTAAGACGAACCCGGAAGACTGCAGCTAAGGTTTTTAAAAATTACTTACCGGTAGCGGGCAGTGGTGTTTTCTCTTTCACAGAAGGAGTGGGAGGAGCGGAGGAAGTGACGAAGACCAGAGGGACAGCCGGGAAGGAAAGCAGTAGTGAGTATAAATACTCACCCTTCGACGCGAACGGCCATTTTTGAGTGCAAGCAGCAGCAGAGGTAAGACGAACCCGGAAGACTGCAGCGAAGGTAAGGCAGTTTTTTAAAATTACTTACCGGTAGCGGGCAGCGGTGTTTTCTCTTTCACAGAAGGAGCGGGAGCAGCGGGGGAAGTGACGAGGACCAGAGCGGCAGCCGGGAAGAAAAGCAGCGACCATATATATCAGCAAGGACTTCAGATATGTAGATAATTGGGATGTCTTCTGGGGAAGGTGGGACCTGTACAAGAAGGACGGGTTGCATCTGAACTGGAAGGGGACCAATGTCATGGGTGGAAGGTTTGCTTGAGTAGTTCGCGAGGGTTTAAACTAGTATGGCAGGGGGATGGGAACCTGAGCTGTATACTGGAGGTGAGAGTTGAGGTAGACCAGCTATGGGAAGGATTTCCCTGGGAAGGAACCAAGGGATCAGTTAAATGTGTTTGCTTTAACGCAAGGTATCAGGAATAAAAGTGATGAACTTAGAGCATGGTGCTATGATGTTGTGGCCATAACAGAGACATGGGTTTCTCAGGGGCAGGAATGGTTGCTGGATGTTCCAGGGTTTAGAGCATTTAAAAAAAATAGGGAGGGGGGAAAAGTGGAGGGGGTGTAGCACTACTAATCAGAGAGAGTATCACAGCTACAGAAGCTTCTATTGTCGAGGAAGATCTGCTTACCGAGTCAGTATGGGTGGAAATTAGGAACAGCAAGGGAGCAGTCACCTCGTTAGGGGTTTACTACAGGCCCCCCAATAGCAGCAGGGAGATTGAAGAAAGCATAGGTCGGCAGATTTTGGAAAAGTGTGGACGTAGTAGGGTTGTTGTAATGGGTGACTTTAACTTTCCCAATAGTGATTGGAACCTCCTTCGAGCAGAAGATTTGAATGGAGCTGTTTTTGTAAGGTGTGTTCAGGAGGGTTTCCTAACTCAGTACGTTGACAGGCCGACGAGGGGAGAGGCCATTCTAGACTTAGTGCTCGAAATTGAGCCGGGGCAGGTATCAGATCTTGTGGTGGGAGAGCATTTTGGTGATGGTGACCACAACTGCCTCACAGTCTACATAACTATGGATAAGGAGAGGATTAGGCAAAATGAGAGGATATTTAATTGGAGAAGAGGAAACTATGAGGTGATTAGACATGAGTTAAGAAGCATGGACTGGGAGCAATTGTTCCATGGTAAAGGCACTATAGACATGTGGAGACTCTTTAAGGAACAGTTGTTGTGAGTGATGAATAAATATGTCCCTCTGAGACAGGCAAGAAGGGGTAAGATAAAGGAACCTTGGATGACGAGAGCGGTGGAGCTTCCCGTCAAAAGGAAGAAGGTAGCTTACATAAGGTGGAGGAAGCTAGGGTCAAGCTCAGCTCTAGAGGATTACAGGCACGTGAGGAAGGAGCTCACAAATGTTCTGAGGAGAGCCAGGAGGGGGCACGAGAATGGCTTGGCAGAACGGATTAGGGAGAACACAAAGGCATTTTACACTTATGTGAGGAATAAGAGAATGGTCAAAGAAAGAGTAGGCCGATCAGGGATAGCATAGGGAACCTGTGTGTGGAGTCTGAGGAGGTAGGGGAAGCCCTAAATGAGTTTTTTGCTTCTGTCTTTACGAAAGAAACAAACTTTGTAGTGAATGAAACCTTTGAAGAGCAGGTGTGCATGCTGGAATGGATAGAGATAGAGGATGCTGATATGCTGAAAATTTTGTCAAACATTAAGATTGACAAGTCGCCAGGCCCGGACAAGATTTGTCCTCGGCTGCTTTGGGAAACGAGAAATGCAATTGCTTCGCCACTTGCGAAGATCTTTGCATCCTCGCTCTCCACTGGAATTGTACCCGAGGACTGGAGAGAGGCAAATATAATTCCTCTCTTCAAGAAAGGAAATACGGAAATCCCCGGCAATTACAGACCAGTAAGTCTCACGTCTGTCGTCTGCAAGGTGTTAGAAAGGATTCTGAGGGATAAGAATTATGACCATCTGGAAGAGCATGGCTTGATTAAATGCAGTCAACACGGCTTTGTGAGGGGCAGGTCATGCCTCACAAACCTTATAGAGTTCTTTGAGGATGTGACTAGAAAGGTTGATGAGGGTCGAGTTGTGGATGTGGTGTATATGGACTTCAGCAAGGCATTTGATAAGGTTCCCATGGTAAGCTCATTCAGAAGGTCAGGAGGAATGGGATACAGGGGAACTTAGCTGTTCTGATAGAGAATTGGCTGGCCAACACAAGACAGCGAGTGGTAGTAGAAGGAAAATATTCTGCCTGGAAGTCAGTGGTGAGTGGTGTTCCACAGGGCTCTGTCCTTGGGCCTCTACTGTTTGTAATTTTTATTAATGACTTGGATGAGGGGATTGAAGGATGGGTCAGCAAGTTTGCAGACGACACAAAAGTTGGAGGCGTCATTGACAGTATAGAGGGCTGTTGTAGGCTGCAGCGGGACATTGACAGGATGCAGAGATGGGCTGAGAGGTGGCAGATGGAGTTCTGGTCGCCCCATTACAGGAAGGATGTGGAAGCATTGGAAAAGGTGCAGAGGAGATTTACCAGGATGTTGCCTGGTCTGGAGGGAAGGTCTTATGTGGAAAGGCTGAGAGACTTGGGCTGTTCTCATTGGAAAGAAGGCTAAGAGGGGATTTAATAGATTTAATAATTTTACATCAAAATTATTCAAATGCGAGGCATTTTGGAAGGTCGAATTTGAAAGCTGAGTACAGGATTAAGGATAGGATTCTTGGCAGTGTGGAGGAACAGAGGGATCTTGGTGTGCAGGTACATAGATCCCTTAAAATGGCCACCCAAGTGGACAGGTTTGTTAAGAAAGCATATGGTGATTTGGTTTTCATTAACAGGGGGAACTGAGTTTAAGAGTCGTGAGATCTTGTTGCAGCTCTATAAAACTTTGGTTAGACCGCACTTGGAATACTGCCTCCAGTTCTGGTCGCCCTATTATAGGAAAGATGTGGATGCTTTGGAGAGGAGGAGGTTTACCAGGATGCTGCCTGGACTTGAGGGTTTATCTTATGAAGAGAGGTTGGCTGAGCTCGGACTTTTTTCATTGGAGAAAAGGAGGAAGAGGGGACCTAATTGAGGTATACAAGATAATGAGAGGCATAGATAAGAGTCGATAGCCAGAGATTATTTCGCAGGGCAGAAATGGCTAACACGAGGGGTCATAGTTTTAAGCTGGTTGCAGGAAAGTATAGAGGGGATGTCAGAGGCGGGTTCTTTATACAGAGAGTTGAGAGAGCGTGGAATGCATTGCCAGCAGCAGTTGTGGAAGCAAGGTCACTGGGGACATTTAAGAGACTGCTGGACATGAATATGGTCACAGAAATTTGAGGGTGCATACATGAGGATCAGTGGTCGGCACAACATCGTGGGCTGAAGGGCCTGTTCTGTGCTGTACTGTTCTATGTTATTGAACGGATGTGTTGCAAATGACACATGAGCTACCCCTAGGAGTTCGTTTAGGAGTGCGAACATCTCAACCTAAAATACAACAACATTTTTACTGCCTTGGACTGCACAAGGATGTACTTGAATTTTGCCAGCCATGTCATACACGTCAGGTAATTGGAAAGCCACATAAAACCTGTACCTTTAATACCTATTCCTCATTTGAGGAACTTTTATTTTAAAAGAGACTTAATTGATTGCACAGGACCCCTACCTAAAGCAAAAAGTAGGAATCAATATTTGTAACAATAATGGATGTGTTCACTAGATTTACAGAAGCCATTCCATTATGCAATATCACAGCTAAAAGGATTGTAGAGGAAATACTCAAAGTTTTCACCAGGTACAGACTACCCACAGAGATATGTGCAGGTCAAGGGTCAAATTTTGCATCAAAATTATTCAAGGAAGTTATGGACAGCTTTGGAATAACCCAATGAAAATATTCTGCATACCAAAGTTGCAGTGTGTGTGGGAAAGGTGGCATCAAAGACCATATTGAAAGCTTATAGTCAAGACTATCCAGATGATTACACTGATGGGACCACTGCTGTTTTGTCATTTTAATAAATGATTTAGACACAGGCATAAGGTGGATGGGTTAGTAAGTTTGCAGATCACACTAAAAAGTCAGTAGACAGTGTGGAAGAATGTTGCAGGTTGCAGGGGGATTTGGATAAACTGCAGAATTGGCCTGAGAGGTGGCAAATGCAGATAAATGTGAGGTAATTCACTTTGGGAAGAATAACAGGAAGGCAAAATACTGGGTCAATGGAAAGATTCTTGGTAGTGTGGATGTGCAAAGGAATCTTTGAGTCCATGTACATAGATTGGAGTAATTTGCCACCCAGGTTGATAGTGCTGTTAAGGCATACGCTGTGTTAGGTTTTATTGGTAGACGGATGGAGTTCCGGAGCCATCTATCTTTTGCAACTATACAAAACGCTATTGCGGCTGCACTTGGAATATTGTGTACAGTTCAGGTTGCCCCATTACAGGAAGGATGTGGAAGCATTGGAAAAGGTGCAGAGGAGATTTACCAGGATGTTGCCTGGTCTGGAGGGAAGGTCTTATGTGGAAAGGCTGAGAGACTTGGGCTGTTCTCATTGGAAAGAAGGCTAAGAGGGGATTTAATAGAGACATACAAGATGATCAGAGGATTAGATAGGGTAGACAGTGAAAATCTTTTTCCTAGGATGGTGTCGTCAGCTTGTATGAGGGGGTATAGCTACAAATTGATAGATTTAAGACAGATGTCAGAGGCAGGTTCTTTACTCAGATAGTGGTAAGGGCGTGGAATGCCCTGCCTGCCAATGTAGTTAACTCAGCCACATTAGTGAGATTTAAACAATCTTTGGATAATCACATGGATGATGATAGGATAGTGTAGGCTTAGATTAGGTCGGCACAATATCGAAGGCCAAAGGGACTGTTCTGCGCTGTATTGTTCTAGGTTCAATGTTTGCACTTTTTGTGATTAGAGATGCACCAAATGAATTGATCAAATTTAGTCCATTTGAATTACACTTTAGGCATGATGTGAGAGGACTGCTAGAATTGATTAAGGAGAGGTAAATCAGAATTCAAAGACCACATATTTGGACTATGCGTCAAATTTTCTGGAATAATTAAGTAGAGTGAGGGAGTTGGCTAGACAGCATTTAAGAGCACCATAGCATACATTGAAACAGGAAGAAATCAATAACTCATAATTTTGTTACTGGAGATAAGGTATTAGTGTTACTTCCAGTGATAGGTGAACCTTTAAAAGCAAGGTTTAGTGGACCTTATCAATTAGAAAGGAGGTGAACTATTTGATAAGGACTCCAGACAAAAAGAAATCTCACAGTGTGTCAGGTGAATATGCTCAAAACATATTTTGATAGGGAAGGAAAGCAAAAGGAGACGGTTATTGGTTACAATACCGACAGAAGGACCAAATTCAAAGGATTCTGATTAGACATTCCTCAAATTAAATTGGACAATGAGGAAATCATCAAGAATTGGAATAACTTATTAAGTTACCTTCCAGAGGAAAATTGAAATGACCTGAAAGAGTTATTACTATTGCGTGGGGAGATATGTGGAAATAAGTTGGGAAGTACTAAACTAATTATGCAGAATGTAGATATAGGAGATGCTGATCCAATTGAGCAAGATCCTTATAGGTATAACCCTTGAAACTCGGCTCAGGTTTAAAAGGAAATTGAATGTATGCTCTAGTTCCCAAGAGGCTCCCAAGCACTGAGGATGTCACCTAGACAGGGGATGAAACGTCTGCAACACAAAATCCCAGCACGGCGAACAGAACCACAACAACGAGCACCCGAGCTACAAATCTTCTCACAAACTTTGAACACCTACAGGCGAGAGACGCTAAGACAAGCCAGGAAATGGGAATCTTGTTCCAACCGCCTAAGCGCCACATACGAATAGCCAACGATCCGCATCCATGAACACCAACTAGCCACGAAATGACACGACCAGCTATCCTTAGTAGCCACACACACAGATGACAAGCAACATGAATTCGACTGGGACAATACTACTATTATAGGACAAGCCAAACAGAGAACAGCCAGGGAATTCCTACAGGCATGGCACTCATCCACAGATTCAATCAATAAGCACATTGATCTGGACCCAATATACCGACCACTGCAACTGACAGCTGGAACTGACAACCAGAAGCGGCAGATTCAAACCACTACAAACGCTGGAGGAAAGATCACAGAAGCGCTTCACAGGAGGCTCCCAAGCACTGAGGATGTCACCTGGACAGGGCACAAAACGTCTGCAACACAAATTCCCAGCTCGGCGAACAGAACCACAATAATTCTATTTGTTTTAAAATAGTGATGGAAAAGGATAGACCAGATCTAAAAGTTGAAGTTCTAAATTGGAGGAAGGCAAATGTTGATGGTATTAGGCAAGAACTTTCAAAACCTGATTGGGCACAGATGTTCGCAGATGAAGGGATGGCTGGAAAATGGGAAGCCTTCAGACATGAGATAACGAGAGTCCAGAGAAAGTATATTCCTGTCAGGGTGAAAGGAAAGGCTGGTAGGTATAGGGAATGCTGGATGACGAGTGAAATTGATGGTTTGGTTAAGAAAAAGAAGGAAGCATACGTCAGATATAGACAGGATAGATCGAGTGAATCCTTAGAAGAGGCAGTAGGATTATACTTAAGAGGGAAGTCAAAAGGACAAACAAAAAGGGACATGTGATAGCTTTGGCAAATAGAATTAAGGAGAATCCAAAGGGTTTTTACAAATACATTAAGGACAAAAGGGTAACTAGGGAGAAAATAGGGCCCCTCAAAGATCAGCAAGGTGGCCTTTGTGTGGAACTACTGAAGATGGGGCAGATACTAAATGAGTATTTTGCATCAATACTTACTGTGGAAAGGGATGTGGAAGACATAGAATGTAGGGAAATAGATGGTGGCATCTTGAAAAATGTCCATAATAGAAAGGAGGAAGTGCTGGATGTCTTGAAATGGTTAAAGGTGGATAAATCCCCAGGACCTGATCAGGTGTAGCCTAGAACTCTGTGGAAAGCTAGGGAAGTGATTGCGGGACCTCTTACTGAGATATTTGTATCATTGATAGTCACTGGTGAGGTGCCAGACGACTGGTGGTTGGCTAACGTGGTGCCCCTGTTTAAGAAAGGAGGTAAGGACAAGCCAGGGAACTATAGACCAGTGAGCCTGACATCGGTGGTGGGCAAGTTATTGGAGGGAATCCTGAGGAACAGGATGTTTATGTATTTGGAAAGGCAAGGACTGATTAGGAATAGTCAACATGGCTTTATGCGTGGGAAAACATATCTCAAAAACTTGATTGAGTTTTTTGAAGAAGTAACAAAGAGGTCAGAAGACTGGAGGGTAGCAAATGTTGTCCCCTTGTTCAAGAAGGGGAGTAGAGACAATTATAGACCAGTGAGCCTTACTTTGTTTGTGGGTAAAGTGTCGGGAGAGGTTATAAGAGAAGGGAATCATCATCATCTAGAAAGGAATAAGTTAATTATGGGACAGTCAACACTGTTTTGTGAAGGGTAGATTGTGCCTCACAAACCTTATTGAGTTCTTTGAGAAGGACGCCAAATAGGTGGATGAGGGTAAGGCTGTTGATGTGGTATACATGGATTTCAGTAAAGCATTTGATAAGGTTTCCCATGGTAGGCTATTGCGCAAAATATGGAGACGTGGGATTGAGGGTAATTTGGTGGTTTGGATCCGAAATTGGCTAGCTGAAAGACAGAGGGTGGAGTTCAGTTACTAGTGGTGTACCGCAAGCAGCTGTTTTGGGACCACTGCTGTTTTCATTTTTATAAATTACCTGAATGAGGAAGGAGAAGGATGGGTTGGCAAATTTGCAGATGACACGAAGGTCGGTGGAGTTGTGGACAGTACCGAAGAATGTTGCAGGTTACAGAGGGACATAGATAAGCTGCAGAGTTGGGCTGAGAGGTGGAAAATGGAATTTAATGTGGAAAAGTGTGAGATGATTCACTTTGGAAGGAGCAACATGAATAAAGAGTACTGGGCTAACAGTAAAATTCTGGGCAGTGTAGATGAGCAGAGATTTCTGTGTTCATGTACCTAGATCCTTGAAAATTGCCACCTAGGTTGATATGGTTGTTAAGGCGGCATATGGTGTTTTAGCTTGTTTTGGTAGCGTGATTGAGCTTCAGAGCCATTAGGTCATTTTGCAACTGTACAAAATTCTGGTGCAATAGACAATAGGTGCAGGAGTAGGCCATTCTGCCCTTCGAGCCTGCACCACCATTCAATATGATCATGGTTGATCATCCTTAATCAGTATCCTGTTCCTGCCTTATCTCCATAACCCTTGATTCCACTATCTTTGAGAGCTCTATCCAACTCTTTCTTAAATGAATCTAGAGACTGGGCCTCCACTGCCCTCTGGGGCAGAGCATTCCACACAGCCACCGCTCTCTGTGTGAAGAGGTTTCTCCTCATCTCTGTTCTAAATGGTCTACCCCGTATTTTTAAGCTGTGTCCTCTGGTTCGGCACTCACCCATCAGCGGAAACATGTTTCCTGCCTCCAGAGTGTCCAATCCTTTAATAATTTTATATGTCTCAATCAGATCCCCTCTCAGTCTTCTAAACACAAGGGTATACAAGCACAGTCGCTCCAGTCTTTCAGTGTAAGGTAGTTCCGCCATTCCAGGAATTGACCTCGTGAACCTACGCTGCACTCCCTCAATAGTCAGAATGTCTTTCCTCAAATTTGGAGACCAGAACTGCACACAGGGACCTGTACAGCTGTAGAAGAACCTCTTCACTTCTATACTCAATCCCTCTTGTTATGAAGGCCAGCATGCTATTAGCCTTCTTGTAGCCTATATGTAGACAGGCCAACAAGAGGTGAGGCCATACTGGATTTGGTTCTGGGTAACGAACTAGGCCAGGTGTTAGAATTAGAGGTAGGTGAGCACTTTGGGGATAGTGACCATAATTCGGTGATTTTTACTCTCGTGATGGAGAGGGATAAGTGTGTACTACAGGGCAAGAGTTATAGCTGGGGTCAGGGAAATTATGATGCGGTGAGGCATGACTTAGGATGTGTGGCTTGGAAAAGTAGACTCCAAGGCAAGAGTGTAAATGATATGTGGAGCTTGTTCAAGGAGCAACTATTGAGTGTCCTTGATAATTATGTACCTGTCAGGCAGGGAGGAAAGGGTCGTGCGAGGGAGCCGTGGTTTAATAAGGAATTGGAATCCCTTGTTAAATGGAAGAGGGCGGCCTATCTCAAGATGAGACGTGAAGGTTCAATTGGGGCGATTGAGAGTTATAGGGTAGCCAGGAAGGACCTGAAGAGAGAGCTAAGAGCAGCAAGGAGGGGACATGAAAGGTCCTTAGTCGGTAGGATTAGGGAAAACCCTAAGGCTTTCTATAGGTATGTTAGGAATAAAAGAATGACTAGGGTAGGAATAGGTCCAGTCAAGGATAGTAGTGGGAAGTTGCGTGTGGAGGCGGAAGAGATTGGGGAGACACTGAATGAATACTTTTCTTCAGTATTTACTCAGGAACAGGGCATTGTCGTCGATGTGAATACTGAGTCACAAATAAGTAGAATGGATGGCTTTGAGGTATGTAGAGAAGAGGTGTTGGAAATCCTGGAAAAGGTGAAAATAGATAAGTCCCCTGGGCCTGATGGCATTTATCCTAGGATTCTCTGGGAAGCAAGGGAGGAGATTGCAGAGCCATTGGCCTTGATTTTTATGTCCTCTTTGTCTACAGGAGTAGTGCCCGAAGACTGGAGGATAGCAAATGTGGTTCCCTTGTTCAAAAAGGGGAGTAGGGATAACCCTAGTAACTATAGGCCGGTGAGTCTCACTTCTGTTGTGGGCAAAGTCTTAGAGAGAATTGTAAGGGATAGGATTTATGCACATCTGGATAGGAATAATGTGATCAAGGATAGTCAGCATGGTTTTGTGAAGGGCAGGTCGTGCCTCACAAACCTTATTGAATTCTTTGAAAAGGTGACGAAGGAGGTTGATGAGGGGAAAGCGGTAGATGTGGTATATATGGATTTTAGTAAGGCGTTTGATAAGGTTCCCCATGGTAGGCTACTTCAAAAAATACGGAGGTATGGCATTGAGGGTGAGTTGGAGGTTTGGATTAGGAATTGGCTGGATGGAAGAAGACAGAGGATAGTAGTTGATGGTAAAGGTTCATCTTGGAGTGCAGTTACTAGCGGTGTTCCGCAAGGATCTGTTTTGGGACCATTGCTGTTTGTCATTTTTATAAATGACCTGGAAGAGGGGTTAGAAGGTTGGGTGAGCAAGTTTGCGGATGATACGAAAGTCGGAGGAGTTGTTGACAGTGAGGAAGGATGTGGCAGGTTACAGCAGAATATAGAGAAGCTGCAGAGTTGGGCAGAAAGGTGGCAAATGGAATTCAATGTAGCTAAGTGTGAGGTGATTCACTTTGGGAAGAATAACAAAAAGATGGGGTACTGGGCTAATGGTCGGATACTTGGTAGTGTGGATGAGCAGAGGGATCTTGGTGTCCATGTACACAGATCTCTCAAAGTTGCCACCCAGGTAAATAGTGCGGTGAGGAAGGCATATGGCGTACTGGCTTTTATTGGTAGAGGAATTGAGTTCCGGAGTCCTGAGGTCATGATGCAGTTGTATAAGACTCTGGTGCGGCCGCATCTGGAATATTGTGTGCAGTTTTGGTCGCCATACTATAGGAAGGACGTGGAGGCACTGGAACGGGTGCAGAGGAGGTTTACCAGGATGTTGCCTGGTATGGAAGGAAGATCGTATGAGGAAAGACTGAGACACTTGGGGCTGTTTTCATTAGAGAAAAGAAGGTTTAGGGGTGACTTGATAGAGGTGTACAAGATGATTAGGGGGTTAGATAGGGTTGACAGTGTGAACCTTTTCCCGCGTATGGAGTCGGGTATTACAAGGGGGCATAGCTTTAAATTAAGGGGGGGTAGATATAGGACTGAAGTTAGGGGTAGGTTCTTCACTCAGCGAGTCGTAAGTTCATGGAATGCCCTGCCAGTAGCAGTGGTGGACTCTCCCTCTTTATGGGCATTTAAGCGGGCATTGGATAGGTATATGGAGGATAGTGGGTTAGTCTAGGTTAGGTGGGCTTGGATCAGCGCAACATCGAGGGCCAAAGGGCCTGTACTGCGCTGTATTCTTCTATGTTCTATGTTCTTCATTACCTGCTGTACCTGCATGCTTACCTTCATTGACTGGTGCACAAGAACACCCAGATCTCTTTGTACTGCCCCTTTACCTAAATTGATTCCATTTAGGTAGTAATCTGCCTTCCTGTTCTTGCCACCAAAGTGGATAACCATTCATTTATCCACATTAAACTGCATCTGCCATGCATCTGACCACTCACCTAACCTGTCCAGGTCACCCTGTAACCTCCTACTCACATTTCACCCTACCACCCAGCTTAGTATAATCAGCAAATTTGCTAATGTTATTACTAATACCATCTTCTATATCATTAACGTATATTGTAAAAAGCTGTGGTCCCAGCACTGATCCCTGCGGTAGCCCACTGGTCACTGCCTGCCATTCCGAAATGGAGCCGTTTATCACTACTCTTTGTTTCCTATCAGCCGACCAACTTTCAATCTAAGTTAGTACTTTGCCCCGAATACCATGTGCCTTAATTTTGCTCACTAACCTCCTATGTGGGACTTTATCAAAAGTTTTCTGAAAGTCCAGGTACACTACATCTACTGGATCTCCCTCGTCCATCTTCAAAGTTACATCCTCAAACAATTCCAGAAGATTAGTCAAGCATGATTTCCCCTTCATAAATCCATGCTGACTCTGACCTAGCCTGTTACTACTATCCAGATGTGTCGTAATTTCATCCTTTATAATAGACTCCAGCATCTTTCCCACCACTGAGATCAGACTAACTGGTCTATAAATTCCTGCTTTCTCTCTCCCACCTTTCTTAAAAAAGTGGTACAACATTAGCCACCTTCCAATCCGCAGGAACTGATCCTGAATCTATCGAACTCTGGAAAATAATCACCAACGCATCCACGATTTCTCCAGCCACCTCCTTCAGTACCCTGGGATGTAGACCATCAGGCCCCGGGGACTTATCAACCTTCAGACCTAACAGTCTCTCCAACATCAATTCCTGGCAAATATAAATTCCCTTAAGTGGAATCAGGGAGATTGCTCAGGGAGATTGCTTGTGTCTTCCCCAGTGAACACCGATCTGAAGTAACAATTCAATTCTTCTGCCATTTCTTTGTTCCCCGTAATATATTCCCCTGTTTCTGTCTTCAAGGGCCCAATTTTAGTCTTAACCATTTCTTTCCCTTTCACATACCTAAAAAAACTTTTACTATCCTCCTTTATATTTTTGGCCAGTTTACCTTCGTACCTCATTTATTCTCTGCATATTTCCTTCTTAGTAATCTTCTGTTGTTCTTTAAAAGCTTCCCAGTCCTCCGTTTTCCCACTTATCTTTGCTATATTATATTTTTTCTCTTTTAATTTTATATTTTTCTTAACTTTCCTCATCTGCCACGGCATCCCATGCCTCCTCCTAGGATCTTTCTTCCTTTTTGGAATGAACTGATCCTGCATCTTCTGCATTATACACAGAAATATCTGCCATTGTTCCTCCACTGTCATCCCTGCTAAGGTATTGCACCATTGAACTTTGGCCAGCTCCTCCCTCATAGCTCCATAGTTCCCTTTATTCAATAGAAATATTGTCACTTCTGATTGTACCCTCTCCTTCTCAAATTGCAGATTTAAGCTTATTGTATTATGGTCACTACTTCCCAATGGCTCCTTCACTTCGAGGTCCCTGATCAATTCTGGTTCGTTGCACAATACCAGATCCAGAATTGCCTTCTCCTTGGTAGGCTTCAGCACCAGCTGTTCCAAGAATCCATCTCAGACGCACTCCACAAAGTCTCTTTCTTGAGGTCCAATACCATCCTGCATTCTCCCAGTCTACCTGCATGTTGAAATCCCCCATTACAACTGTAGTAACATCTTTGCGACAGGCCAATTTCAGCTCCTGATTCAACTTACATCCGACATCCAGACTACTGTTTGGGGGCCTGTAGATAACTCCCAAGAGGGTCTTTTTACCCTTAGAATTTCTCAGCTCTATCCACACTGACTCTACATCCCCTGATTCTAGGTCCCCCCGCGCAAGGGACTGAATATCATCCCTTACCAACATGGCCACCCCACCCCCTCTGCCCGTCAGTCTGTCCTTACGAAAGCACGTGTAGCCTTGAATATTCATTTCCCAGGCCCTGTCCACTTGAAGCCACATCTCAGTTATCCCCACAATATCATATCTGCCAATTTCCAAAAGAGCCTCAAGCTCATCCATCTTATTTCTAATGCTTCATGCATTCATGTATAGTATTTTTAATTTGTTACTGCCCTCACCCTTCCCAACAACTCCTATTTCACTCAACCTTACAGCATGATCCCTTTTTGAGTTTTCTGCCTCATTGATACAGTTGTCTTTCGTGACTTCCCTTGTTCTAACTTTCCCTTCAATTTCCTTCTTAAACATCCAGTTTGTGTCCCCCCCTCCACTACTTTGTTTAAACGTAGCTCTGCTGCAGTAGCAAACCTGCTTGCCAGAATGCTGGTCCCTAACCTATTAAGGTGCAAACCGTCTCTCTTATACAATTTATGCTTACCACAAAACATACCCCAGTGATCCAAGAATTTAAATCCTTGCTTCCTGCACCAGTTCCCCAGCCACACGTTCAAGTCCATTATCTCCCTGTTTCTGGCCTCACCAGCCTGAGGAACTGGAAGCAAACCGGAGATAACCACCCTGGATGTCCTGCTTTTCAGCCTTCTTCCTAGTTCTCCAAAGTCCCGCTGTAGTATGTTCTCCCTCTTCTTTCCGACATCATTTGTGCCGACATGTACCACCACCTCTGGCTCTTCACCTTCGTCCTTGAGGATTTCCTGCACTCTGTCTGTGATGTCTTTAACCCTGGCACCAGGAAGGCAACACACCATCCTTAAGTCCTGCCTGCTGCCACAAAAACCCCGGTCAGTTCCTTTCACTACGCAGTCCTCTATTACCACGGCTCTGTGCGATGTCCGACTTTTCCACTCTGCCTCCAAGCCAACGTTTGATTGACAGACCTGGCCACCTCGCGGACTGGCAGTGTCATCTGTCTCTACTGTTTCCAAAAGATTCAACTTGTTCCTGACAGGTACTTCCCCCGGCGTCTCTTGCACCTGTCTCCTCTCTGCTCTCTTCTGGTATGGTTGGTGTAATAACCTTGCTGAAGGTCTTGTCCAGAAAGATCTCGTTCTCTCAGATGAGCCTAAGGTCCTCGAGTTCTTTCATCAGTGCTGCAATATGCTCTGTCAGTAGCTGAACATGCACACGCTTCCACACTTATATGAGCCAGACACACTAGAGTCGTTGACCTCCCACATCAAGCACGTAGCACACTGAACCAGCTTGGCAGTTACGTCTCCACCGTCTTCAACTGTGGCGTAATCACTTCACACCCACTCAAATAACAATCACTTACATTCCCGACCGGCTTTCCGCTCCGACTTTACTTCCGCCCAGCTCCCGCCACTCTCTGCTGCGAAAAGACCGTTGGCTTCGAGGTAAGTTCTTAAATAACAATTACTTACCTTCCCGACTGGCTTTGCGCTCCGACTTTACTTCTGCCCAGCTCCCGCCGCTCTCTGCATTTGGAGTATTGCGTACAGTTCTGGTCACTGCATTATAGGAAGGATGTGGAAGCTTTGGAAAGGGTTCAGCGGCGATTTATGAGGATGTAGCCTAGTATGGAGGAAAGGTCTTATGAGGAAAAGCTGAGGGACTTGAGGCTGTTTTTGTTAGAAAGACCAAGGTTTAGTTAACCTTTTCCAATGTTAATGTTTTCTTAGAATATAAAAGATCTGATTGAAATTTATCACATGAATTTTTATTTTTGTATTTTTGATTATGGACTAAAACAGGAAAAGAACTACTTTAAAAAATAAGAATTTCTGAACAATTGTGGCATTTTTTTTTAAAGCAAGTGCCCTGACACTCAAGTTAGTATTGTTTACAAATTTCTTGACAAATAGTTGTCAAGAAATCAGATCTCCACAAAGAAAGGACAATAAAATGCATCTAATGCCTGAAGATAATACATTTATTTTCCCTTTCCAGTTACCTGTTGAGTGGGAACCAGTCACCCTGTATCTCCAGAAAGCAGGTGAAAGTATCTGGAGAAGGCACACTGAGAAACAGCATTCTGATCAGCAAAAGAATTATCTCAGCAAATCCTGTGGACAGGAACCACTGAACTGCCTTCCCAGTCATTCTGTCTGACTCTAAAACCCATGCTTTTTTTCACCTTTCTGTGTCTCTTTCTGTATGTGTGTGTAAGGGGAGGCTTTGAACAGGTTTTACCTCAGAATTATGTCAATGATTCACAATTGTTTATGTTTTTGGATCTATTTATTAGTGATAAATAGTAATTATGACTAAGTAAAGAAACTTGTTCCATAAACAGGAGTTGCTGGAAAAGCTCAGCAGGTCTGGTAACATAATGAAGAGAAATCAGATGTAATATTTCGGTCCAGTGATCCAAAATCTTAGCTCTGATTTCTTTTCACAGATGCTGCCAGACCTGCAAGCTTTTCCAACAACTTCTGTTTTTGTTTCTGATTTAAAGCATCCTCAGTTCTTTCGGTTTTTATTTAGTACAGAAACCTGTTACTGCTTACTGTCAACCTGAATCTGAAAGACAGGTCAGTTGGGGAATTCTACATACCTTTATAAAATGTTTGACTTTTGTGATGAGGATTGGTTTTGAGTACCACATCCCAGTGAGCCATAATACAGAACTGCTTACAACAACTCTGCTTCACATGTTCATCCATCTCAACCAATATATAATAATCAGTTATGAAAGTTTTTACAGCTTAATTTGGAAATTTGGCTTTTCCACTGAATCTTGATGCCATATTTCAAATATTTGTTCTGCCTTTGATTTTGTATTTAGCTTTGAATCTATTCCATATCATATAAATTGTTTGTTCCATCACATGGCCAGGACAATGGCACAGTGGTCAGCTCTGCTGCCTCACAGCGTCAGGGACCCTGGTTTGATTCCAGCCTTTGGCAACTGTCTTTGTGGTGTTTGTATTTTCTCCCTGTGTCTGCATGGGTTTCCTCTGGATGCTCTGGATTCCTCCCGCACTCCAAAGATGCCGAGGTTAGGTGAATTGGCCATGCTAAAAAAAAATGTTCTGTAGTGTCTAGGGATATGCAGGTTGGGTGGGTTTAAAAACTCCATGCCGGATCATGGGAGTGGGGTGGGTCTGGTTGGGGTGCTCATTGAAGGATTGGTACAGACTCAATGGGCTGAATGGTCCTTTTCTGCATTGGAGGGATTCCATGATTCAACATCCGATTTTGCTCTCTATCACTAGTGTCTCTGATCGTAAATCTGGAAAGACATGTAATGTTAATCTGTTGAGTGTCTCCCCAGTTCCTGTCCAACATCTAAAAGCACAAGTCAGGAATGTGATGGAATGCTTTCCACTGGATGGGTGCAGCTTCAATAGAGTTCAAGAAGCCTGGCTTCATCCAGGACAAAGCAGCCACTTGATTAACACCCAGTCCATCATATTCAACAATTACTCCCTTTACGTATTGATGCAGACTGGCAACAGTGTGCATCAGCTACAAGATGCACTGCAGAAACCCACAGAGGCTCCAACGGCTCCCTCCAAACCCATGGTCTCTATCGTCTCAAAAGACAAGGGCAGTAGATCTATGGAGCACCACCACCTGCATGCTCCCCTCCAAGACATACTATTTTAGACTGGAACTATACCATTATTCCTTGACTGTTGTTTGGTCAAAGTCCTTGAACTCTCTTCCATTAACCTTATGGGTGCCCATACACCCTGTGGATTTCAGCAGTTCAAGAACACATCTCACTACCAGGTTCCTTGAGACAATTATAGCACTTTGAGCCTGTTCCAACAGCCAATGAAATCATGGCTGACTGCCTAACGCTATGTAACCCGCATTTGGCCCATATTCATTAACAAAAATGTATGTAAAATTTAAAATCAACACCCGATTCTGCATCCACATATTTAGGATGAGACTTACAAACATCTGCCACCCTTTTTGTGTGCAGAGGTGCTCCCTAACATCTCTCCTGAGCAGTCTATCCCTAATTCTCAGACTACACCCTTAGTTCTAGGATCCCCATAGGAAATCTTTTTCTTTATTCATTCACGGGATGAGGGCATCACAAGGCAGCATTTATTGCCCATCCCTAATTGCCCAGAAATCAGTTGAGAGCCAACCACATTGCTGAGAGTCTGGAGTCACATGTAGTCCAGACCATGTAAGGATGGCAGACTTCCTACCCTAAAGGACATTAGTGAGCCAGATGGGTTTCTCTTCATTTATCTTTATCTACCATATTTTCTGTATCTTGAAGACATCAATCAGATCATCCCTTAACCTTCTAAATTCTAGTGAAACAGGCCTAGAACATAGAATATAGAAAAGTACAGCACAGTAACAGACTCTTCGGCCCACGATGTTGTGCTGAGGATTAATCCTAATGTAAAATAAAATAACCTAACCTACGCTCCCCTCAGTTCACTGTTATCTATGTGCATGTCTAGCAGTTGCTTAAATGTCCCTAATGACTCTGCTTCCACCACTACCGCTGGCAACACATTCTATGCACTCTCAACTCTCTGTGTAAAGAACTTACCTCTGATGTCTCTTCTATACCTTCCTCCTAACACCTTAAAACTATGATCCCTTGTAGCAGTCAATCCTGCCCTGAGGAAAAGTCTCTTGCTATCGACTCTATCCATGCTTCTCATTACCTTGTACATCTCCATCAGGTCACCTCTCTTCCTCCTCCTCTCCAGAAAGAAATGTTGGAGCTCAGTCAAACTCTCCTCGTAAGACAAGCCCTCCAATCCAGGCAGCATCCTGCTAAACCTCCTTTGCATCCCCTCCAAAGCCTCCGCACCTTTCCTATAATAGGGTAACCAGACCTGGAGACACAATATTCCAAGTCTGGTCTCACCAGGGTTTTGTAGAGCTGCAGCAAAACCTTACGGCTCTTAAACTCTATCTCACTGTTAAATGAAAGCCAGAACACCATATGCTTTCTTAATAACCCTATCCACTTGGGTGGCAACTTTGATGGATCTATGCACTTGAACATCAAGATCCCGCTGTTCCTCCACAATGTCAAGATTCCTGTCTTTCATCCTCTATTCAGCATTCAAGTTCGACCTTCCAAAATGCATCACTTCGCATTTATCCAGGTTGAGCTACATTGGCCATTTCTCAGCCCAGGTCTGCACACTGTCAATGTTGCGCTGCAGCCTGAAATAGTGCTCGATACGATCAACAGCACCTCCAACCTTTGTGTCATCTGTAAATTTACTAACCCACCCCTCAACCAAGTCATTTATAAAAACTACAAAGAGCAGAAGCCCAATAAGAGAGCCCTGCAGCATGCCACTCACCATAGACCTCCAGGCAGAATACTTTCCATTTACAACCACTCTCTGCCTTCTGTCAGCCAACCAATTCTGAATCCAGAGAGCCAAATGTCCCTGTATCCCACACCTCCTGACTTTATGAATGAGCATATCATGGGGAACCTTATCAAATGCCTTGCTGAAGTCCAAGAACTTTTTCAAAGTTCCATTTTCAAGATACATTCCAATGACACAGCAATCCTGTTGCTATAAATTGTGTCTTTTGGTCCTGCTCCATTACCACTTGAAGAAGCTGCGCTTTGAAAGCTAGTGCCTCCATATAAATCTGTTGGATTATAACTTGGTGTTGTGTGATTTTTAACTTGAAATTCCAGGTATCATTCTTGTAAACCATATTGTACTCCCTCCAACACTTTCCTAAATTGTGGTTCCAGATCTGCTCATGTCCTCCAAATGGAGTCCAAGCAGGGTTTTGTATAACCAAAGCATAACCGCTGCAGCCTTATACTTCAGTCCTCTAGATATAAAGGCCAGCATTCCATAAGCTTCATTATTTTCTGCACCTGTTTGTGACACATTAAAGATCTATTCACCTAAACCCCCAAGTCTCTTTTGATAACTGCTGAATTTAACTTCATACCTTCATACCCTGATCTATCCATTTCCAAGTCAAAATGAATAACCTCACACTTGCTTATAGTGAACTCTATCTGCCATATTTCTGCCCATTCACAGTCTTTCAATATCCCTTTGTAATGTATTGCTATCATCTATACTTCTACAATGCTGGCAACATTATGTCATCAGCAAATTTTGACATATGACCTTCTATGTCATTACCCAAATTGTTTATCAAAGATGTGAGTAATTGAGGCCCAAACGCAGATCCTTGTGGGATATTATTGGTCACATCCTGCCAATTTGAGTACCTACCCATTATCTCTACTTTCTGTCACCTGACACTCAACCATTTCCCCAGCCTAATCAATAACTTGCCCTCAATTTTGTGGACTTCTACCTTAATTACCAGTCCCTTATGTGGGACTATGTCTTTTGGAAGTCCATATAAACATTTCCCATCCACAGACATTCCCTGTCTACTCCCTTAATGAGGTTTGACAGGTATGACCTACCTGTCTACCATGCTGGTTCTCCCTGAATAACTGAATAACTCCCTGAAAATTTTCAAGATGGTCAGTTACCCCCATCCTTGATTTATAGACTCCAATGATTTCCCATGCACAAATGTTAGACTAACTAGTCTGTACTTCCCCGGTTTTCCTCTTTCTCCCTTCTTAAAAGCAGAGTGATGTGCAATTTTCCAGTGAGGAGGGTAATTCTTGTGTCTAGGGAATTCAAAGAATATAATTAGGAGTCGTACAATGTGCTCCCCTAATTCCTTTAACATCCTTGGTTGGAAACGAACAGTTTCTGGGGATTTGTAGCTGTTTAATTCTATTAATTTCCTCCTAAACTGATGTTTTACTTATGTCAGACTTATACAGTAACTGAATAAAATTATCTACTACAAAGTATGTGCAGTAAACAGATTGAATAGCCAAATCTGGAGCCTCTGTCTTTAAGCAGTGAGAGAAATGTTTTACTCCTGCTTCCTATCCCTTCATGAGTTCAAGGAGGGTCGATTACATTCTGGACACATGGCTGGGGAGAAGAGTTCAACCATTAACAGCTCCTAACAGCCAGAAGCAAGCTGCGAAAAGCATTTTCTTCCTCTCTGTTAGATTTTCCCTTTGAATTCTGCAATCCATTTTCACACCAAAAATCATTGTTTTGTAAGCAGAGTTTCAGGAAGGCAGGAACAGCTGTAAGAAATGGGGAAGTGTGTTGTTTTTGCAGAAATAGAAAAGCAAGAGAGTGTATGAGCAAAATTATGCTGAGCATGATTCAGACTGAGAGACCCTGGAAACAAGACGGGCAGACGCGGCGGGTTCGGTCGGGTGACTCTTGTGTGCACAAGACCCGGGTAAGAAAGGTCTTAAAAGATTTATCCGGGTGACCAGGGTAGGCAGTTATTACTGTGGAAAGACAGGTCACTTTAAGAGAGAGTGTCCAGATCCGAAAAAGGAAGTAAAGGCAGTGCCATTTATGAACCTTGATGAAAAATAGCGGTGTCAGGAGTTCCTGCCCCCGGGGACCCACCAGGAACCCTTGATAAATTTAAAGGTGGGACCTTACAAAGAGGACGTCGTTTTCCTAGTCGATACAGGGGCAGCAAGGTCATCCTTAAATTTTAAGCCCAAGGGAGCAGGAACGAAAGAGTTAATCGGATTATGGCAACAGTTTTGTGATGACAGGCACGAAGAATCAGATTTGCGCTCATGACAAGATACTGCCACCAAATTGGGATTGAATTAACTGCAAATGGTGCTATGGAATCTGTTGAGGTTTTAAAAATGAATGTGCTCAAGCCAAACAATTACAGAAACAGAATGAGAAGTCACAAGTGACTGGTAAACAAACAGAACTGCGCGATTACAGTTGTTAAAATGTTTTAGTCACTTGTTGCATTTCCACCCTGAATTATATAATATATATAATTAATATTTATAATAAATCAATTGTGTTAGCCTGAATCAATATTAATTGGCAGGATTCCTTCACACATTCTCAGTGACCTGTCATATTGATTCATGGTTAATTTAAAACATGACTGCATTAATTCATTGTTAATTAAAGAATGGAAAGCTACATTACTGGCCAGAGTGTGCGCAGGCAGTGGCAGCAACAGCCTTATTGGTAGAGGAGAGTCGGAAACTTACTTTTGGGAGATCCTTAATAGTCAGCACCCCACACCATACTAAATCAGAAAGCAGGACAATGGCTCACAGACTCGAGGATCTTGAAATATGAGACAAGCTTAATAGACCTTGTGTTAATCACAGAGAGTTGCTTGAATCCAGCTGCATTTCTGTGACGGGGAGAGGGGGTGGCCCTTAGCAATCCAGAACACAGCTGCCTTGATATTATTGAATATCAGACTAAAGTGTGAATGGACTTAAGTGACGTACCATTGCATGCGGGAGCTCAGTTGTTTATCGACGGGCCCTCCTGAATAATTAAGGGTAAAAGGCATAATGGATATGCTGTAGTAGACGGGATAGAGGGAAGCATTATCGAGGCTGAAAGACTACCTAATGGCTGGTCAGCCCAAACTTGTGAAACTCTATGCCCTAGAAAGAGCTCTCAGAACCTTAGAAAACAAAAAGGAATGATATATACAGACTCCAAATATGCGTTTGGAGTAGTACATACCTTCGGAAAAATTTGGCAAGAAAGAGGACTGATAAATAGCAGAGGAAAAGAACTAGCTCATGAGAAATTGATAAAACAAGTGCTGGAATCCCTGTTACTCCCGAAAGAAATAGCGATAGTTACATCAGAAGGGGTATGAACCGGAAGTAAGAGGAAATAGACTGGCCGATGAGGTAGTTAAAGAAGCAACCCTGAATCCACAAGGAGCAGTGATATACTCCCTAATACCTACAATTTCAGTTCTTCAGGGTGCCCCTTTGTTTACTGCAAAGGAGGAAAAAGGACTAAAAGATTTAGGAGCTGCAAAGACAGTAGGTGGGCGCTGGATGTTACCCGATGGGAGGGAAATTTGAATAAAATGATGATGCAAGAGATTATGGCTGTCCTACATCAGGGGAGTCACTGGGGAGCGCAAGCTATGTGTGACATAGTGTTAAGGAAGTACGGATGTAAAGGGATATACACCTTAGCCAAGCAGGTATGCGCAGGATGTCCGACTTGCCAAAAGATTAATAAGAAAGTAACGAGAGGCGGGCCAAGAGGTGGAAGAAACCCTGGGGTAGGACGTTTTCAACGAATACAGGTAGATTACACAAAATTACTCCCAGTAGGGAAACAAAAGTACTTATTAGTCCTAATGGATCACCTAACTGGGTGGGTGGAGACATTTCCAATGTCCTCAGCTGCCTCGATGGGAGTAGTGAAAACTCTTTTAGAACATATAATTCCTCGATATGGAGTGGTGGAAAGTATAGATTCAGACCAAGGTAGCCATTTTACCTCTAAGATCCTACAAGAAGTAATGGCGGATTAGAAATCTCTTGAGAATTCCACACTCCTTGACACCCGCCTTCCTCTGGACGGGTGGAATGAATGAATCAAACCTTAAAGAAGCAATTGTCTAAGCTAGTCCTAGAGACTCGATTAACATGAACAAAATGTTTACCTATCGCGTTGCTACGCATTAGGACTTCGCCTAGACATGATATAGGCCTCTCTCCTTATAAGATGATGTTTGGATTACCTTTCTTGGGTGAAAGAGGGGAACTACCAACTGTAGAGTTCAATGATAAGTTTTTAAAGAACTGTATTGTGGCGCTCGGCTCTTCTTTGTCTGTCCTTAGGAAGAAGGGTCTGTTGACCCAGACACCTCCACTTGAGTTCGACAACCGGGTGATTGGGTCCTGATCAAGACCTGGAAAGATACCAAACTGCACCCGAGTTGGGAGGGACCACTCCTAACCCTCCTGACTACGGAGACAGCTATCTGAACTGCTAAGAAAGGGTGGAGTCATCACACTCATGTTAAAGGTCCTGTGAACATCCCATTGGCGGAGTGGCATGCTCATCCTACAGACAACCCTCTGAAAATTAAGCTAAGAAAAAAGGAATGAACTGAGACAAAAGACTCTTAATGTTTGATGATATCTATTGTTATTAATTGTAAGGGCTGTGTGGACTCACCTCTCTCTGGTGCCTAAAAGATTAAGACAGATAGACAGGACGGTAGGCAGGGGTCAGAGATGAGCGGATACTGGTATAGTATTGTAACGTTAGTAGTGTTAACTGTTCAAGAAGGCGGGAAAAATCATTTCACTACACTATGCCAAAATTATGCTGAACAAGAGGGACTTGGCGACTGTTGTGTCTGTGCAGAGGTCCCACACCATGGCGAATCTGGAATCCCCACCTCGGTAATACCACTCACCAAAAGAGAAGTGTACGATGTATAACAATTTGACTCAGGCTCAAATGATACAAAGTGGAGATCTGACAGGGGTAAATATAACTTTGCGGGATGGTTCCCTAGACCAGCCCCGAAAACTCTGGGTGCTATCGATGGCCTTAGAGTTTCCCCACCGAAAGGAGCAGTAAATACCACCTGTTTCTGTAATCAGAATGATACTGCACCCTTCCAATTAGGAAAATCATCTTGTGTCTACACCAGCCAAGCCACTGCCACAACCATTCCCCGAATATTAAACGGATCATATTGGGTATGCGGCCTGAAGGCCTATCCATTTATTCCCGGGAAAAATACATTCACGTGACCGAATGTATAGGAATCCATGCATGTTATGATGTTGATGAAACACTGCCTCAAAGCCAGAAAGGCTGGAGTGGCTGCTGTTACCTCGCTTATATAGTTCCTCACCTCCGATTAAGAAAAACATGAGCACAACCTGAGAAAGGAGGGGGGAACAAGCCGTAAGACCTGAGAGGTCTCTGAAGGAGACTTCTGTTCTGGACACTATTCCCAAACTATGGCGCTGCAAGGGCAGGGGTAGAAATACAGAAACTGGCGGCTGTCCTTGAGAAGCTAATTAATGGTACCGCCGACGCAATGGGAGAAACTCAGTCCCAAATATCGGCCATAACCACCGAAATGATTGCCACAAGACTAACAGCTTTACAGAATCAAATGGCTTTTGACTATCTCTTGGCCGAAAAAGGGAGAACCTGTGCTCTGATTGGTAAGGAATGCTGCACTTTCATCCCAGACACCTCTTCCATAGTGGAAGATAAGGAAGAAAAAGATAAAAATTGGGGATGAACTTCGAAAAGATGAGGGATGGGGTGATTGGGGACTGACTGGTTGGGAAAAATGGTTAGTTAATTTAGGCATTTATGTATTACTAATAATAGGAGGTCTATTGATAGGGTTTAATGTGTTAAAGTGGATAATGACTAAACTGGTAATGTCTTTGGGAGGACAACAATCAATAATGGTCATTACAATAGCACAAGCGCAAGAAAGAGAGATTAGCAGATTACTCCTAGAGTTTGAAAAAAGACTGACTTAAAAGGACAGAAATGGCTAGATTGTGAACCTCAGCACCATAGGGTAAAAAGAGGGCAGAAAATATAATTGCAAAATCAACAACTGGTTAAAGAAAAGAAATGGGGGAATTGTAAGAAATGGGGAAGTGTGTTGTTTTTGCAGAAATAGAAAAGCAAGAGAGTGTATGTGCAGAAAAGGGGGACAAGAAAAATATCAGCTAAGCAAGCATTAGGGAAGTGTGTCTTTATCTTTAATGAATAATTGTGGATAATTAAATACTAACTTTAGTGCAGAATTATTAGGGTAAAGAATTAAATAATAGTCTCAGCAAAATAGCTGAGACAGCTGAAACGCATAAACCAAGCATGAAAAGATACATTGTTAAAACGTATGTTCAAGAATGGAATGTATCTATGAACAATGGAAGATGTTACAAGCAAAGTAAAAGAACATCAAGATACAAGTTTAGCCTTATGTCAGCACTTACTGAGGGAAAGATTGCCAACTTGGAGAGAAGGGGGCAATAAGGGTGGAGCACAGATGGGCAGTGGCAGAATACTAAGAAAGATTGGGTAATGTAAGAGTCGGGAGAGGTGACCTCACGCAGCTCAAAAGTATAACTGTGTACTAGTTTGAATGTTCATTGCTCAATTGCTTCTGCATTTGATGCCCTTTCTTGCAAGATCGTAGAATAAATTGTCTTGTTTCCAGTTTTGGTGGTCTCATCTAAATTTTATTAAACTTGTTTCTAACACAGCTCATCACCACTGACTCGGTCATCAAGCAACAACTTAGGATCAACTAAGGCAGCATGGTGGCTCAGTGGTTAGCACTGCTGCCTCACAGCATCAGGGACCTGGGTTCAATTCTGGCCTTGGATGACTGTCCATGTGGAGTTTGCACATTCTCCCCACATCTGCATGGGTTTCTACCCGATGCTCCAGTTTTGTCCCACATTTCAAAATATGTGCATGTCAGGTGAATTGGCCATGCTAAGTTGCCAACAGTGTTAAGTGCATTTGTCATAGGTAAATGTAAGGAAATGAGTCTGGGTGGGTTACCCTTCAGAGAGTCAGTGTGGACTTGTTGGGCTGAAGAGCTTGATCCCAAACTGTAGGGGATCTAATCTAATCTAATCTAAGGCAGTGAGCACTTAAGTACTGCAATTTAGGGAGTCAAACTAAGTTCTGAAGAGCTTGCAAAAAGCCACAGGATGAACTCAAAATTTCCAACAATTAATTGGAACACCTGAGTTTACTTTGTTCTCTCAATACATAGAGCTTGTTTTTTGAACCTCAATATTTCTAAAACAATAAACATTAAGATTAAAATTGCTTGAGGCAATGCAGGTCTGTACAGACTGAACACTTCAGGTATGTTAGATGATGACTTTCAAAATCCAGATAAAAATAAATGATATTGGTGGATGTGCAGGTAAAACTTTGATGGATGTGGAAGGCTCCTTTAGGGCCTTGGATGGAGGTGAGGGAGGAGGTGTGGGCGCAGGTTTTGCAATTCCTGCGGTGGCAGGGGAAGGTGCCAGGATGGGAGGGTGGGTTGAAGGGGGGCATGGACCTGACCAGGTAGTCATAGAGGGAACGGTCTTTGCGGAAGGCGGAAAGGGGTGGGGAAGGAAATATATCCCTGGTGGTGGGGTCTGTTTGGAGGTGGCGGAAATGTCGACGGATGATTTGGTTTATGCGAAGATTGGTAGGGTGGAAGGTGAGTACCAGGGGCGTTCTGTCCTTGTTACGGTTGGAGGAGTGGGGTCTGAGGGCAGAGGTGCGGGATGTGGACGAGATGCGTTGGAGGGCATCTTTAACCACGTGGGAGGGGAAATTGCGGTCTCTAAAGAAGGAGGTCATCTGGTGTATTCTGTGGTGGAACTGGTCCTCCTGGGAGCAGATATGGCGCCCGATGCGGTCTCGTCTACACTGGGGAGACTGGACGCCTCCTAGCAGAGCGCTTTAGGGAACATCTCCGGGACACCCGCACCAATCAACCACACTGCCCTGTGGCCCAACATTTCAACTCTCCCTCCCACTCTGCCGAGGACATGGAGGTCCTGGGCCTCCTTCACCACCGCTCCCTCACCACCAGACGCCTGGAGGAAGAACGCCTCAACTTCCGCATCGGAACACTTCAACCCCAGGGCATCAATGTGGACTTCAACCGTTTCCTCATTTCAACCTTCCCCCACCTCACCGCAGTTTCCAATTTCCAGCTCAGCACTGTCCCCTTGACTTGTCCTACCTGCCTATCTTCTTTTCCACCTATCCACTCCACCCTCCCCCCCCGACCTATCACCTTCATCCCCTCCCCCACTCACCTATTGTACTCTATGCTACTTTCTCCCCACACCCACCCTCCTCTTACTTATCTCTCCACCCTTCAGGCTCTCTGCCTGTATTCCTGATGAAGGGCTTTTGCCCGAAATGTCGATTTTACTGCTCCTCGGATGCTGCCTGAACTGCTGTGCTCTTCCAGCACTACTAATCCAGAATCTGGTTTCCAGCATCTGCAGTCATTGTTTTTACCACATAGATGCGATGGTCATGGCGGCACAATAAAGTCTCTTCTTCCTCAGGAGGCTTAGAAAATTCAGCACGTTGGTAAGGACCCTCACTAGCCTTTACAGATGCACCATAGAAAGTATTTTATCTGGGTGCATGACAGCTTGATATGACAACTGCTCTGCCCAGGACTGTAGGAGATGACAGAGTTTTGTACACAGCCCAGACCATCACAAAAGCCAACCTGCTATCCATGGACTCAATCTACACTTCTCATTGCCACAGAAAGGCTGCAAACATCAAAGATCCCTCCCACCCGATAATACTCTATTCCAACCTTTTCTGTCTAGCAAAAGACATAAAAGCTTGAACACACATACCCAGGTTCAAAAGCAGCTTCTTCCCTGCTGTTATTAGACTGCTGTATGGACCTGTCTAATTTTAGTTTGGCTGATCTTGGTTTTGTGGGCCTCCTGTGCAACCGTAACTTTGTATGCCTTGCTATGCCCAAACACCCTAACTCTGTTTATGCTATGACTTGCCTGTACTGCTTGCACTGCACGTAGGTACATGTGACAACAGTAAATCAAATCAAATTTCATAGTCCTTCCAAAATATCATCCCTCCTTACTGCAGTAACTGACTCCCTATCTAATAATGCAGTATATAATTTTTACTGAGACTCCCTCCCCTATCTGAAAATCCTATAACCCAAATGTTAAAGTGCCAGTCTTGTCCTGCTTCAACCACATCTCTGTGATGAAACATCACTTTCATGTGTCAATCTACAAGTTTAACTCATCTACCTTATCTCTAAAACTCCCGGCTTTAAAGTAGAGGCCATTTAGCCAGGCCTGACTCCCTTGAAACACCATGTGGATGAATTCATTCTAGTTTGATTACTTTTCCAATTAATGCTGTGCTACTGTTAAACTAACACACTGTGACCCTTACCTTTGCTCAACTAATTTAAACTCATCCCAACAGTACCTTCAAACTCTTCCACAGGGAAGTTAGTTCCATTCTGGTTCAGGTGCAAATTTTCATACTTGTTGAGTTTCCCTAGAAACAATCTGAATGATCCAGGAATCTAAAACCTTCCCTCCAGCACCAACTCGAGTATTCACTGCTCTGCTCTGCTCTGCTCTGCTCTTCTTCTCTGTTCATTAGCCTGTAGCATTGGAAGTAATCCTGAGATTACAACCTTCAAGGTCCTGCTTCTTAATCGACTGCCTAGTTCACTGAACTCTTGATGCAACATCTCATCCTTCATTCCACTTATGACATTGATACCAAAGACATAAATGTATCACAATCTCAATCTTGGAGAAAGGCCAACTTTGATGGTATTAAGCAAGAACTTTCAAAAGCTGATTGGGGGCAGATGTTCACATCACGGCTGGAAAATGGGAAGCCTTCAGAAATGAGATAACAAGAATCCAGAGAAAGTATATTCCTGTCAGGGTGAAAGGAAAGGCTGGTAGGTATGGGAATGCTGCATGACTAAAGACATTGCGGGTTTGGTTAAGAAAAAGAAGGAAGCAAATATAAGGTATAGACAGGATAGATCGAGTGAATCCTTAGAAGAGTATAAAGGCAGTAGGAGTATATTTAAGAGGGAAATCAGGAGGGCAAAAAGGGGACATGAGATAGCTTTGGCAAAGAGAATCAAGGAGAATCCAAAGGGTTTTTACAAATACATTAAGGGCAAAAGGGTAACTAGGGAGAGAATAGGGCCCCTCAAAAGATCAGCAAGGCAGCCTTTGTGTGGAGCCCCAGAAAATGGAGGAGATACTAAATGAGTATTTTGCATCAGTATTTACTGTGGAAAAGGATATGGAAGATATAGACTGTAGGGAAATAGATGGTGACATCTTGCAAAATGTCCAGATTACAGAGGAGGAAGTGGTGGATGTCTTGTAATGGGTAAACGTAGATAAATCAGCAGGACCTGATCAGGTGTACCTGAGAACTCTGTGGGAAGTTAGAGAAGTGATTGCTGGGCTTCTTGCTGAGATATTTGATCATCGATAGTCACAGGTGAGGTGCTAGAAGACTGGAGGTTGGCAAACGTAGTTCCACTGTTTAAGAAGGGTGGTAAGGACAAGCCAGGGAACTATAGACCAGTGAGCATGACCTCGGTGGTGGGCAAGTTGTTGGAGGAAATCCTGAGGGACAGGGTGTACATGTATTTGGAAAGGCAAGGACTGATTCGGGATAGTCAACATGGCTTTGTGCGTGGGAAATCGTGTCTCACAAACTTAATTGAGTTTTTTGAAGAAGTTGCAAAGAGGATTGATGAGGGCAAAGTGGTAGATGTGATCTTATGAACTTCAGTAAGGCATTCGACAAGGTTCCCCATAGGAGACTGATTAGCAAGGTTAGATCTCATGGAATACATGGAGAAGTAGCCATTTGGATATAGAAGTGGCTCAAAGGTAGAAGACAGAGGGTGATGGTAGTGGAGGGTTGTTTTTCAGACTGGAGGCCTGAAAAGCAGTGGAGTGCCACAAGGATCGGTGTGGGTCCTCTACTTTTTGTTATTTACATAAATGATTTGGATGCGAGCATAAGAGGTACAGTTACTAAGTTTGCAGATGACATCAAAATTGGAGGTGTAGTGGACAGCGAAGAGGATTACCTCAGATTACAACAGGATCTTGACCAGATGGGCCAATGACTGAGAAGTGGCAGATGTAGTTTAATTCAGATAAATGCGAGGTGCTGCATTTTGGGAAAGCAAATCTTAGCAGGACTTATACACTTAATGTTAAGGTCCTAGGGAGTGTTGCTGAACAAAGAAACCTTGGAGTGCAGATTCATAGTTCCTTGAAAGTGGAATCACAGGTATATAGGATAGTGAAGGCAGCATTTGGTATCCTTTCCTTTTATTGGTCCGAGTATTGAGTACAGGAGTTGGGAGTTCATGTTGCGGCTGTACAGGACATTGGTTAGGCCACTGTTGGAATTCTGGTGCAATTCTGGTCTCCTTCCTATCGGAAAGATTTTGTGAAACTTGAAAGGATTCAGAAAAGATATACAAGGATGTTGCAAGGGTTGGAGGATTTCAGTTATAGGGAGAGGTTGAACAGGCTGGGGCTGTTTTCCCTGGAGCAGTGGAGGCTCAGTGGTGACCTTATAAAGGTTTATAAAATTATGAGGGACATGGATAAGATAAATCGACAAAGTCTTCTCCCTGAGGTCAGGGAGTCCAGAAATAGACGGCATAGGTTTAGGGTGAGAGGGGAAAGAAATAAAATAGACCCAAGGGGCAACTTTTTCACACAGAGGGTGGTATGGGTATGAAATGAGCTGACAGAGGAAGTGGAGGAGACTGGTACAATTGCAACATTTAAGAGGCATTTGGATGGTATATGAATAGGAAGGGTTTGGAAGGATATAGGCCAGGTGCTGGCAGGTGGGACTAGATTGGGTTGGGACATCTGGTCACATGGATGGGTTGGACCGAAGGGTCTGTTTCCATGCTGTACATCTCTATGATTCTATCACTGCCCTCTTCAGGATGCCCTGCAGCTGTACTGGAATCCAGTGACAACCTTGACCTTGGCACCAGAGAGGCAATACACCATTTTGGAGTCACATCTGCAGACACAGAACCACCTGTCTGTTACCCTAATGAATCCCCTAAAACTCTTGCTCCCGATTTCTTCTTCCTCCCCTTCTGTAAAGTCAGGCTACTTGTTATATCAGAAGTCTGGCTCTGACTGTATTTCCTTAAGGTACCAGCACCATCCTTAGCTTTCAGAATGGAAAACTGATATGTCAGCCAGACCTCACGGGACTCCTGCACTACCCATCTATTTCTCTTTGACTGCCTGGTGGTCACCCATTCCCTTCTTTTATTCAGTACCTTCATCAGTGACCACCTCTCTAAACATTGCTATCCTCGAACCTCTCAGCCTCACATTTATGCCAGTGTCCACAGTCACCCCTCAAGTTTCAAAATCTTTATAGAATCCCTACAGTGTGGAAACAGGCCATTTGGCCCAACAAATCCACACCGATCTCTCAAGAGTATCACGTGCAAACCCATTCCCCTACCCTAATACACTACATTTCCTCTGACTAATGGACCTAACCTAAACATTCCTTAACGCTATTGGAAATTTAGCATGGCCAATTCACCTAACCTGCACATCATTGGACTGTGGGAGGAAACCCATGCAGACACGGGAAAAATGTGTAAACACCCACAGTCAGTTGCACAAGGCTGGAATCGAACCCAGATCCCTGGGGTTGCGAGGCAAAAGTACTAACCAACATGCCCACCTATCTGGAGCTCACGTTTGAGCAGTGGAGAGGACTTCCTGCACAAGTGGTCAACTAGCACACTGTTTTGATCCATTGTTCCCCATGTGTCACAGGGCACACATTCCAGTCAGCTGCCCTCGTTTGCCATAATATAAACTTCCTTAATAATCCTTAGACTTCCTTACTCTACCTAAAATAGCATTAGATTAGATTAGATTAGATTACAGTGTGGAAACAGGCCCTTCGGCCCAACAAGTCCACACCGACCCGCCGAAGCGAAACCCACCCATACCCCTACATTTACCCCTTACCTAACACTACGGGCAATTTAGCATGGCCAATTCACCTGACCCTGCACATCTTTTGGACTGTGGGAGGAAACCGGAGCACCCGGAGGAAACCCACGCAGACACGGGGAGAACGTGCAAACTCCACACAGTCAGTCGCCTGAGGCGGGAATTGAACCCGGGTCTCAGGCGCTG
This sequence comes from Chiloscyllium plagiosum, assembly GCF_037043375.1. Classification (NCBI taxonomy): domain Eukaryota; kingdom Metazoa; phylum Chordata; class Chondrichthyes; order Orectolobiformes; family Hemiscylliidae; genus Chiloscyllium; species Chiloscyllium plagiosum. Next base: position 58,887,351 of record NW_028270141.1, read on the forward strand.
TGAGGCAGCAGTGCTAACCACTGTGCCACCGTGCCGCATTCTAATTAGACACAGCATTCTAATTAGCCAAAGCACAAGACTGATGTCATCCAATTAAAATACAGGAAATGTCCAGCCAAGCGATCAGATGAGGAGGATAATATAAAGTGAGGAGACATTAAACACAATGACCAAAGTATGTATTTGCACAGTGATACCAACAGCAGCCTTTACCATAATCCAGATTACATATCCACAAATGCAGGATCAGCATAACCTATAAGTAAAACTGGATTCCAGTACAATGCAATCATTCTTTCACACTGAAATGGGATATTCCTATAGATAGTCGGGCGGCACGGTGGCACAGTGGTTAGCACTGCTGCCTCACAGCGCCAGAGACCTAGGTTCAATTCCTGCCTCAGGCGACTGACTGTGTGGAGTTTGCACATTCTCCCTGTTTCTGCGTGAACTTGCAGCGTGGGTTGGTACCTGGGACTTCGATGTTGTGGCTATTACGGAGACATGGCTAGAACAGGGACAGGATTGGCTGTTGCAGGTTCCAGGATTTAAATGTTTTAGTAGGGTCAGAGGTGGGGGTAAAAGAGGGGGAGGTGTGGCATTGCTTGTCAAAGATAGTATTACAGTGGTGGAAAGGACGATGGATGAGGACTTGCCATCTGAGGTAGTTTGGGCTGAGGTTAGGAATAGGAAAGGTGAGGTCACCCTGTTAGGAGTCTTTTACAGGCCTCCTAATAGTCCTAGAATCATTGAAGAAAGGATAGGGAAGGTGATTCAGGAGATGAGTGACAGTAATAGGGTGGTTGTTATGGGGGACTTTAACTTTCCTGATATTGATTGGGAAAGCTATAGCTCAAGTTCGTTAGATGGGTCAGTGTTTGTTCAATGTGTGCAGGAGAGTTTCCTGACACAATATGTAGACAGGCCAACAAGAGGTGAGGCCATACTGGATTTGGTTCTGGGTAACGAACCAGGCCAGGTGTTAGAATTAGAGGTAGGTGAGCACTTTGAGGATAGTGACCATAATTCGGTGATTTTTACTCTCGTGATGGAGAGGGATAAGTGTGTACTACAGGGCAAGAGTTATAGCTGGGGTCAGGGAAATTATGATGCGGTGAGGCATGACTTAGGATGTGTGGCTTGGAAAAGTAGACTCCAAGGCAAGAGTGTAAATGATATGTGGAGCTTGTTCAAGGAGCAACTATTGAGTGTCCTTGATAATTATGTACCTGTCAGGCAGGGAGGAAAGGGTCGTGCGAGGGAGCCGTGGTTTAATAAGGAATTGGAATCCCTTGTTAAATGGAAGAGGGCGGCCTATCTCAAGATGAGACGTGAAGGTTCAATTGGGGCGATTGAGAGTTATAGGGTAGCCAGGAAGGACCTGAAGAGAGAGCTAAGAGCAGCAAGGAGGGGACATGAAAGGTCCTTAGTCGGTAGGATTAAGGAAAACCCTAAGGCTTTCTATAGGTATGTTAGGAATAAAAGAATGACTAGGGTAGGAATAGGTCCAGTCAAGGATAGTAGTGGGAAGTTGCGTGTGGAGGCGGAAGAGATTGGGGAGACACTGAATGAATACTTTTCTTCAGTATTTACTCAGGAACAGGGCATTGTCGTCGATGCGAATACTGAGTCACAAATAAGTAGAATGGATGGCTTTGAGGTATGTAGAGAAGTGGTGTTGGAAATCCTGGAAAAGGTGAAAATAGATAAGTCCCCTGGGCCTAATGGCATTTATCCTAGGATTCTCTGGGAAGCAAGGGAGGAGATTGCAGAGCCATTGGCCTTGATTTTTATGTCCTCTTTGTCTACTGGAGTAGTGCCAGAAGACTGGAGGATAGCAAATGTGGTTCCCTTGTTCAAAAAGGGGAGTAGGGATAACCCTAGTAACTATAGGCCGGTGAGTCTCACTTCTGTTGTGGGCAAAGTCTTAGAGAAAATTGTAAGGGATAGGATTTATGCACATCTGGATAGGAATAATGTGATCAAGGATAGTCAGCATGGTTTTGTGAAGGGCAGGTCGTGCCTCACAAACCTTATTGAATTCTTTGAAAAGGTGACGAAGGAGGTTGATGAGGGGAAAGCGGTAGATGTGGTATATATGGATTTTAGTAAGGCGTTTGATAAGGTTCCCCATGGTAGGCTACTGCAGAAAATACGGAGATATGGCATTGAGGGTGAGTTGGAGGTTTGGATTAGGAATTGGCTGGATGGAAGAAGACAGAGGGTAGTAGTTGATGACAAAGTTTCTTCATGGAGTGCCGTCACTAGCGGTGTTCCGCAAGGATCTGTTTTGGGACCATTGCTGTTTGTCATTTTTATAAATGACCTGGAAGAGGGGTTAGAAGGTTGGGTGAGCAAGTTTGCGGATGATACGAAAGTCGGAGGAGTTGTTGACAGTGAGGAAGGATGTGGCAGGTTACAGCAGGATATAGAGAAGCTGCAGAGCTGGGCAGAAAGGTGGCAAATGGAATTCAACGTAGCTAAGTGTGAGGTGATTCACTTTGGGAAGAATAACAAAAAGATGGGGTACTGGGCTAATGGTCGGATACTTGGTAGTGTGGATGAGCAGAGGGATCTTGGTGTCCATGTACACAGATCTCTGAAAGTTGCCACCCAGGTAAATAGTGCGGTGAGGAAGGCAAATGGCGTACTGGCTTTTATTGGTAGAGGAATTGAGTTCCGGAGTCCTGAGGTCATGATGCAGTTGTATAAGACTCTGGTGCGGCCGCATCTGGAATATTGTGTGCAGTTTTGGTCGCCATACTATAGGAAGGACGTGGAGGCACTGGAACGGGTGCAGAGGAGGTTTACCAGGATGTTGCCTGGTATGGAAGGAAGATCGTATGAGGAAAGACTGAGACACTTGGGGCTGTTTTCATTAGAGAAAAGACGGTTTAGGGGTGACTTGATTGAGGTGTACAAGATGATTAGGGGGTTAGATAGGGTTGACAGTATGAACCTTTTCCCGCGTATGGAGTCGGGTATTACAAGAGGGCATAGCTTTAAATTAAGGGGGGGTAGATATAGGACTGAAGTTAGGGGTAGGTTCTTCACTCAGCGAGTCGTAAGTTCATGGAATGCCCTGCCAGTAGCAGTGGTGGACTCTCCCTCTTTATGGGTATTTAAGCGGGCATTGGATAGGTATATGGAGGATAGTGGGTTAGTATAGGTTAGGTGGGCTTGGATCGGCGCAACATCGAGGGCCAAAGGGCCTGTACTGCGCTGTATTCTTCTATGTTCTATGCGTGGGTTTCCTCCGGGTGGTCTGGTTTCCTCCCACAGTCCAAAAATGTGCAGGTTAGGTGAATTGGCCATGCTAAATTGCTCGTAGTGTTAGGTGAAGGGGTAAATGTTGGGGAATGGGTCTGGGTGGGTGCGCTTCGGCGGGTCGGTATGGACTTGGGCTGAAGGGCCTGTTTCCACACTATAAGTAATCTAATCGTAGTGATAATTTGACTAACCGCTGCCAAATTCACTACTTCTATTGGCTTGGGGTTCTATCTCTGGTTACACAAGATATTTTACATTGCGAACACCACAGGTGCAGTGATCATAAACGTATTGTACACAGGGTCCTGGCTTTGATCATAATCACAGTACCATTAAAGCAATGATGGAGACCTTAGTAGCACAGTTGGAAATCTTGTGCTTAGACAAGGGAAAGAAAACCTAACTCTATAATGTTGATCATCGACCAGAGAGCTACGCAACACAGTTTTAAGTGAAGATGTATCGCCATTCCAAACTTAAAAGCGTCATTGTACTGCAGAAGGAATGCGCTATAGACAACCCTCCCCAGTCATTAGTGAATGTATAATCCCAAAGAACAAGACACTGTAATTATAAAAAACTAAAGCAGATTTTTGATCAGGCATTTGGGTAACAAATTAACCAAACTGAGCATCAGACAAAACGTTTGAGTAAAATTCACTTCTTGTGGCACTTGGAATCTAGCACAAATTGTAGGCATATGTTCAAAACCAAATACAAAATATCAACTACTATTACAGTGCAATAAAACAGATACTAAATCAGAAACAAAAACATAAATTGCCGGAAAAGCTCAGTAGGTCTGGCAGTATCTGTGGAGAAAAATCTGAGTTAATGTTTCGAGTCCAGTGACCCTTCCTCAGAACTCAAGGTAACTAGGAAAATATTAGTTTTTAATGCAGAAGATAAAGGTAGGGTGATGGGGTAAGGAGTAAATGATAGCTGGAGATAAATGATTTGGAGGAAAATATGGCTGGTCTAATTAATAAGTTTGCGATGATACAAAGATTGATGGAGTTGCGGATAGTGAGGAGGATTGTCAGAGAATACAGCAGGATATAGATCAGTTGGAGGCATGGGCAGAAAACTAACAGATGGAGTTCAGTCTGGACACGTGTGAGGTGATGGATGTTGGAAGGTCAAGTACAGGTAGAAATTAATCCAGTCAATGGCATAACCCTTAGGAATATTGATACGCAGGTGTGCATGTCTGCAGGTCACTGAAGGCAGCAACACAGGTAAATAAGGTAGCAAAATCCTGCCTGTCTTCATTGGAAGAGGTATTGAGTATAAGGATAGAAAATCATGCTACAGCTTTATAGGACTTTAGTTAGGCATTTGGAAAATTGCATACAGTTCTGGTCATCATACGACCAGAAGTGTGTGGATGCTTTGGAGAGGGTAAAGAAATAATTTACCTGGATGTTGCTTGGTGTCGGAGCTTTAAGCTATGAAGAAAGGTTGAATAGATTGGGTTTGTTTTCACTGGAATACAGGAGGTTGAAGGGCGATTTGTTGGAAGTTTATAAGATTGTGAATGGCGTGGATAGAATGGAAACTATGAGGCTTTTTCCCGGTGGAGGGGTCAATTACTAGGGGACACAAGTTAAAAGTGTGGTGGTGGTGGGGGGGTGTGAAGATAGTGTGAAAAACTTGCCTCATCTAAGGTTGGTGAATGCCAGGAACACGCTGCCAGAGGTGGCAGGCGCAGACATAATGGCAGCATTGAAGAAGTACCTGAATGAATACATGAATAGGAAGGGAATACAGGGATATGGATCTTGTAAGTGAAGACAGTTTTAGTATGGAAGGGCAAATGTGTCAGCTTAGGCATGGAGCACCAAAGGACCTGTTCCTATGCTGTATTATCCTTTGTTAGCTCAAACAGAAAGAGGACAGTTGGATAGACAAAGGAGTGGAAATGGTCGGGTTAGGAGGATTAATAGCTATTAATGGGGCCTCCCACAGCTGCAATAAAGTTCTCCTTGCCCTCACCTACCATCCACCAGTATCCACAACTATGGAATCATTGACTGTTAGTTATGGGAGAAAGAGAAGAAGGAGTGACAGCTGATGTGCGGGAGGTGAGTCAGACTTGGCAGTGGGACCTGTCAACTACCGTGCTGGGGGTTCTTGGTTAAGAAAGAATGTGAACATTTCAGAAGCCCCCATCATTAGTGCTAATTCTGCCACCTCCAGCGGGATGCCACTACCAGATACTTATTCATTTCCCCTCCCTCGTCAGCCGGGACATCCTTCTTTCACTTACAACAAACCTCCCACACCCTATGGCACCTTCCCCTGCAACCACAGGTGTAACAATTGTCCATTTGCATCCTCCCTCCTCAGTATCCAAGGGCCCAAACACACCTCCCAGGTGAAGCAGTGCTTCACTCAGTCTAGTCTACTGCATTCACTGCTCACAATCTGGTTCCCTGTACATTGGGGAAACGAACATAGGCTTCACAGACCACTTATGTTCTATCCACAGAAAAAGAACCTGAGATTCTAGTTGCCTGCCACTTTAACGCACCATCTTGTTCCCTGGTCACCATTCAGTAAAGCTCTGCACAAGCTGGAAGAACAGCATCTCATTTTCCATTTAGGAACTCTATAGCCTTCTGGGCTCAATATTGAGGTCAACAACTTTAAGGCTTGAGCCTCTGCCATGTCCTTACACCAACCCACAGACTCCAGGCCTTGTTATAACAGTCTGCTAATACATTATTCACCAATAACAGTTCCCATTAATTGCCATTCACCCTCCCAGTATGACCTTTGTTGGTCCAACTGTCCATCTCCACTTATTGTTTATTCCTTACCCCATCACTCAACTCTATCTTCTACACAAAAACTAAATATTTTCCTTGCTGCCATGAGTTCTAAGGAAGGGTCACTGGACCCAAAACATTAACTCTGATTTCTCTCTACAGATGCTGCCAGACTTGCTGAGCTTTCCAGCAATTTCTGTTTTTGTTTCTGATTTCCAGCATTCACACTTCTTTTGGTTTTTATTTACCAAATCAGAAGAGTATCAAAATCAGAAATATGAAGTAATCTGTTTACATGATCTAAAATGCAATATAAATATAAACATAGTTTTCCTAACTAGTAGTCCCCATAGCCAAACATGAAAATGGCTGAACTACATTAGTTGAGAGTGGAGCTTTAGCCCCTTAGTGGGATTAAGTCCAACTATTGGGAGTTGCTGGCCACTAATATTGGCTATAAGACTATTAGATCCAGCATTCCTGGAAATGGATACCATTATTACTGCAGAAAGGAGCACTAAGAACATCACAGCAGCCCTAAAAAAAGTAAGCCCTGGGGTTTTAAAAGGGAGTAGGATCCAAGAGTTTGAAGGGGCAAACAGTATGGAAGGTGACAACTTTTGAAGGGGTGCCCTTGTTTGACACAGGGCAATCCCCAAATAAGGTTTTCCCCTTCCTTCTCTCCCTTCTGTTTCATGTGATGTTTATTGAGAGATAATGTTAAACAGGGCACCACAGATAATTTTTCTAATACTCAAGTGTCACTTGAAACCAGAACTTTCTGATACAGAGGTAGGTGTGCTACTAAACATGCCAGAGCAAACTGACTATTAGGTTTCACATTACCTAAAAATTTGTTCAGCAGATTTTGGTTTGTCTGTCTGAGTAAACTTGTGTAAAATTTGCAGTCTTATACAAAACAGAGGTTCAGCGTCATCTGGATTATTGCATGCAATTCTGTGCACCACACCGTGAGATGTGAAGGCATTGGACAGAGTGCAGTAAAGATTAATGAGAATAGTTTAAGGGATGAGGAACTTCAGGTTTGAAGACAGATTAAAGAAGTTAGAATAATTTTCTTGAAGAGAAGATTAAGAGGAGATTTGATGGAGGCATTCAAAATTATAAGGAATTTAGACAGAATAGATGTGGAAAAAACTGTTGCCACTGGTGCAAGAATAGAGAATTAAAGGGCAATAGAGCAACTGTGATTTGAAGTGAAACTTTTCCACACATCGAATGATTGCGATGAAGTGTGGTAGAGGCAGAGTCAACCAAGGCATTTAAGAGGGAATTAGATTGTTTTATAAATTGCACTGTTACAGGGAAAAGGCAGGCGAATGCTTTTAGGTGTATTGCTTATTCAGAGAGCCAAAGCAGACACAAGCCAAATAGCCTCTTTATGTAAGAATTCTGTGATTCTAAGACTCGACATTACCTTCTATAAAAAAGTCTTAAAATGTTTCATTAGGGTCTGAAATTTGCAACATAGAACATAACAGCTCAGTACAGGCCCTTTGGCCCTCGATGTTGTGCCAACCTGTGAAACCAATCTGAAGCCCATCTAATCTACACTATTCCATTTTCATCCATATGTCTATCCAAGGACCATTTAAATGCCCTTAATGTTGGTGAGTCCACTACTGTTGCAGGCAGGCCATTCCACACCCCTACTACTCTGTGAGTAAAGAAGCTACCTCTGACATCTGTCCTATATCTATCACCCCTCAATTTAAAGCTATTCCCCCCTCGTGCTAACCATCACCATCCAAGAAAAAAGGTTCTCACTGTCCACTCTATCTAACCCTCTGATTATCTTATATGTCTCAATTAGGTCACCTGTCAACCTTCTTCTCTCTAAAGAAAGCAACCTCAAGTCCCTCAGCCTTGCCTCAAAAGACCTCCCCTCCATACCAGGCAACATCCGAGTAAATCTCCTTCCTATAATGTAGTGACCAGAACTACATGCAATACTCCAAGTGCAGCTGCACCAGAGTTTTGTACAGCTGTAGCATGACCTCATGGCTCTGAAACTCAATCCCTCTACCAAGAAAGCTAACACACCAAATGCCTTCTTAACAATCGTCAACCTGGGTGACAACTTTCAAGGATCTGTGCACATGGACAATGAGGTCTCTCTGCTCATCTACACTACCAAGATCTTACCATTAGCTCAGTACACTTGATTCATGTTGCTCCTTCCAAAGTGAATCACTTCACACTTTTCCACATTAAACTCCATTTGCCACCTCTCAGCCCTGCTCTGCAGCTTATCTGTGTCCCTCTATAACCTATAACATCCTTCGGCACTATCCACAACTCTGCCGACCTTAGTGTCATCTGCAAATTTACTAATCCATCCTTCTGTGCACTTCTCCAGGTCATTTATAAAAATGACATACAGAAGTGGTCCCAAAACAGATTCTTGCGGTATACTACTAATAAATGAACTCCAGGACGAACATTTCTCATCAACCTCTGTCTTCTTTCAGCTATCCAATTTCTGATCTAAGCTGCTAAATCACCCTCAATCCCATGCCTCCGTATTTTGTGCAATAGCCTACCGTGGGGAACCTTATCAAACACCTTTCTGAAATCCATATACACCACATCAACCGCTTAACTTGCATCCACCGGTTTGGTCACCTTCTCAAAGACCTCAATGAGGTTTGTGAGGCATGACCTGCCCTTCACAAAACTATGTTAACTATCCCTAATCAACTTACTCCTTTCTAAATGAAAAGAACATCTTCCAGGTAGATACATGAAAATATATATCAATTGCATTCCAGCTCAGAATTTGTCATAGTACTGACAGAAAAACTGGCAGCATTTACCACCATTATAACTGTAAAAGTGAAAGTAATTTCTGACCGTTCTTGAATATGTTCTAAGTTCTTTGGTATAATTGGGTATGCGACGTAGGTGCTGGTGCTGGGCTAGAATCAAAGTGACAAGCCATCTGCTATGATGTTCCAGATCCATAGTGCCACTTGTTTCTTACCTTGGGAACAACATACAGGATGATGATTTATGGTGGGCTCCTACACAATGCTTTCAAAGAAACACATAATCACAAGGAACTTTGTGCATAAAAAAAATCTTCCTCATTGGGAATATTAGAAGAGTGAACTTTGAAAAAGAGAATAATTGATGGCACCATGGCTCAGTGGTTGCACTGCTGCCTCAGAGCCAGGGATGTTGCTTCAATTCCAGTTTTGGGAGCTTGAATGTGTGCCCAGTATGAGGAGAGGCCTTTCATTATCTTTGGCTGAGATGCAGCCGAGTCCATTCGGTGATCTGGGTGCCTTTGCCTGTGTATCAAGTGTCCTTACCGTAGCCTTCTCAATGCTAGTTGCCGATATGTCCTGTGCTTCAAGAGTGCAATGTCACTGCATCAAAGAGGTGCCAGGATGGTCGCAAGGAATTTCCAGACACCCGGATGCTAATCTTTAGGGTTGAGGGGTGTATGTGGCTGGTGTCCATGGATCATGCCCTAGTTTATGGTTTGGTCTTGGGAAAACAGATGCCATTTGGAACAAGCAGCAAGCTTGAACCTGTTGGATACACAATCTGACTTTCATGTTGAGTTTTCCCAATATGGAGCTTGTTTGGCAAGTTTGGCGAGATGGAAGACTAAATATTAATTAGGTTAGTTGTGCCATGAACAAGGCCCTTAACAACAAACAATCATCATCCATTGGCATCTCACTTCAGTCTAACATGAATCTTATCAAGCCTTTTACAAAAACTATAAAAAATGGCACAAGTAGTTGTGTCATTGAGATGGATCTTCCAGACCAGCAGAGAAAAAGCAGAATGGTGTGTTGTTTCCCTGGTGCCAGGATCAACGATGTCTCAGAGAGGGTGCAGAATGTTCTCATGGGAGAGAGGGGCCAGCAAGAGGTCATTGTCCACGTTGGAACCAATGATATAGGAAGGGAAAAGGTTGAGATTCTGAAGGGAGATTACAGAGAGTTAGGCAGAAATTTAAAAAGGAGGTCCTCAAGGGTAGTAATATCTGGATTACTCCCAGTGCTACGAGCTAGTGAGGGCAGGAATAGGAGGATAGAGCAGATGAATGCATGGCTCAGGAGCTGGTGTATGGGAGAAGGATTCACATTTTTGGATCACAGGAATCTCTTTTGGGGTAGAAGTGACCTGTACAAGAATGACAGATTGCACCTAAATTGGAAGGGAACTAATATACTGGCAGGGAAATTTGCTAGAACTGCTTGGGAGGATTTAAACTAATAAGGTGGGGGGTGGGACCCAGGGAGATAGTAATGAGAAAGATCAATCTGAGACTGGAACAGTTGAGAACAGAAGTGAGTCAAACAGTCAGGGCAGGCAGGGACAAGGTAGGACTAATAAATTAAACTGCATTAATTTCAATGCAAAGGGCCTAACAGGGAAGGCAGATGAACTCAGGGCATGGTTACGAACATGGGACTGGGATATCAAAGCAATTACAGAAACATGGCTCAGGGATGGGCAGGACTGGCAGCTTAATGTTCCAGGATACAAATGCTACAGGAAGGATAGAAAGGGAGGCAAAAGAGGAGGGCGAGTGGCATTTTTGATAAGGGATAGCATTACAGCTGTGCTGAGGAAGGATATTCCCAGAAATACACCCAGGGAAGTTATTTGGGTGGAACTGAGAAATAAGAAAGGGATTATATTATAGACCCTCTAATAGTCGGAGGAAAATTGAGAAACAAATTTGTAAGGAGATCTCAGCTATCTGTAAGAATAATAGGGTAGTTATGGTAGGGGATTTTAATTTTCCAAACATCGACTGGAACTGCCATAGTGTTAAAGGCTTAGATGGAGAGGAATTTCTTAAGTGAGTACAAGTGCATGGGAATCATGTCTCACAAACTTGATTAAGTGTTTTGAAGAAGTAACAAAGAAGATTGATGAGGGCAGAGCAGTAGATGTGATCTATATGGACTTCAGTAAGGCATTCGACAAGGTTCCCCATGGGAGACTGATTAGCAAGGTTAGATCTCATGGAATACAGGGAGAACTAGCCATTTGGATACAGAACTGACTCAGAGATAGAAGACAGAGGGTTGTTTTTCAGACTGGAGGCCTGTGACCAGTGGAGTGCCACAAGGCTCGGTGCATGGTATTGGGGGCAAAGTACTAACTTGGATTGAAAGTTGGTTGGCTGACAGGAAACAAAGAGTTTCAAACAAACAAACAAAAGAGTTTCAAGAGAGAAACAAACAGCTTAAAAATACGGGATAGACCATTTAGGACAGAGATGAGGAGAAACTTCTTCACACAGAGAGTGGTGGCTGTGTGGAATGCTCTGCCCCAGAGGGCAGTGGAGACCCAGTCTCTGGATTCAATTAAGAAAGAGTTGGATAGACCTCTCAAAGATACTGGAATCAAGGGTTATGGAGATAAGGCAGGAACAGGATACTGATTAAGGATGATCAGCCATGATCATATTGAATGGTGGTGCAGGCTCAAAGGGCAGAATTACCTACTCCTGCACCTATTGTCTATAGTAGTGATAAACGGCTCCATTTCGGAAAGGCAGGCAGTGACCAGTGGGGTACCGCAGGGATCAGTGCTGGGACCGCAGCTTTCTACAATATATATTAATGATATAGAAGATGTATCAGTAATAACATTAGCAAATTTGCTGATGATACAAGCTGGGTGGCAGGGTGAAATGTGAGGAGGATGTTAGGGTGACCTGGACAGGTTAGGCGAGTGGTCAGATGCATGGCAGATGCAGTTTAATGTGGATAAATGTATGGTTATCCACTTTGGTGGCAAGAACAGGAAGGTAGATTACTACCTAAATGGAATCAATTTAGGTAAAGGGGCAGTACAAAGAGATCTGGGTGTTCTTGTACACCAGTCAATGAAGGTAAGCATGCAGGTACAGCAGGTAGTGAAGAAGGCTAATAGCATGCTGGCCTTCATAACAAGAGGGATTGAGTATAGAAGCAAAGAGGTTCTTCTGCAGCTGTACAGGGCTCTGGTGAGACCACACCTGAAAGGAGAAAGTGAGGACTGCAGATGCTGGAGATCAGAGCTGAAAATGTGTTGCTGGAAAAGCGCAGGTCAGGCAGCATCCAAGGAGCAAGAGAATCGATGTTTCAGGCTTGAGCTCTTCTTCAGGAATGAGGAAAGTGTGCCAAGCAGGCTAAGATAAAAATTAGGGAGGAGGGACTTGGGGGAGGGGCGTTGGAAATGCGATAGGTGGAAAGAGGTTAAGGTGAGGGTGATAAGGTGAGGGTGATAGGTCGGAGTGGGGGTGGGGGCGGAGAGGTCAGGAAGAAGATTGCAGGTTAGGAAGGTGGTGCTGAGTTTGAGGGTTGGGACTGAGACAAGGTGGGGGGAGGGGAAATGAGGAAACTGGAGAAGTCTGAGTTCATCCCTTGTGGTTGGAGGGTTCCTAGGCGGAAGATGAGGCGCTCTTTCTCCAGCCGTCGTGTTGCTATGGTCTGGCGATGGAGGAGTCCAAGGACCTGCATGTTCTTGGTGGAGTGGGAGGGGGAGTTGAAGTGTTGAGCCACGGGGTGGTTGGGTTGGTTGGTCCAGGTGTCCCAGAGATGTTCTCTGAAACGTTCCGCAAGTAGGCGGCCTGTTTCCCCAATATAGAGGAGGCCACACCTGGAGTATTGTGTGCAGTTCTGGTCTCCAAATTTGAGGAAAGACATTCTGGCTATTGAGGGAGTGCAGTGTAGGTTCACAAGATCAATTCCTGGAATGGCGGGACTACCTTACGCTGAAAGACTGGAGTGACTGGGCTTGTATACCCTTGAGTTTAGAAGACCAAGAGGGGATCTGATTGAGACATATAAGATTATTAAAGGATTGGACACTCTGGAGGCAGGAAACATGTTTCCGCTGATGGGTGAGTGCCGAACCAGAGGACACAGCTTAAAAATACGGGGTAGACCATTTAGGACAGAGATGAGGAGAAACTTCTTCACACAGAGAGTGGTGGCTGTGTGGAATGCTCTGCCCCAGAGGGCAGTGGAGGCCCAATCTCTGGATTCATTTAAGAGAGAGTTGGATAGAGCTCTCAAGGATAGTGGAATCAAGGGTTATGGAGATAAGGCAGGATCAGGATACTGATTAAGGATGATCAGCCATGATCATATTGAATGGTGGTGCAGACTCAAAGGGCAGAATGGCCTACTCCTGCACCTATTGTCTATTGTCTATTGCTGGGCCCTCTACTTTTTGTAATTTACATAAATGATTTGGATGCGAGCATAAGAGGTACAGTTAGTAAGTTTGCAGATGACACCAAAATTGGAGGTGTAGTGGACAGCAAAGAGAGTTACCCCAAATTACAACAGGATCTGGACAAGATGGGCCAATGGGCTGAGAAGTGGCAGATGTAGTTTAATTCAGATAAATGCGAGGTGCTGCGTTTTGGGAAAGCAAATCTTAGCAGGGACTTATACACTTAATGGTAAGGTCCTAGGGAGTGTTGCTAAACAAAGAGACCTTGGAGTGCAGGTTCATAGCTCCTTGAAAGTGGAGTCGCAGGTAGATAGGACAGTGAAATAGACGTTTGGTATGCTTTCCTTTATTGGTCAGAATATTGAGTACAGGAGTTGGGTGGTCATGTTGCAGCTGTATAGGACATTGGTTAGGCCACTGTTGGAATATTGCATGCAATTCTGGTCTCCTTCCTATCAGAAAGATGTTGTGAAACTTGAAAGGTTTCAGAAAAGATTTACAAGGATGTTGCCAGGGTTGGAGGATCTGAGCTACAAGGAGAGGCGGAACAGGCTGGGGCTGTTTTCCGTGGATTGTCGGAGGCTGAGGGGTGACCCTACAGAGGTTTACAAAATTACAAGGGGCATGGATAAGACAAATAAATAAAGTCTTTTCCCTGGGGTCGAGGAGGCCAGAACTAGAGGGCATAGGTTTACGGTGAGAGGGGAAAGATATAAAAGAGACTCAAGGTACAACATTTTCACACAGAGGGTGGTACGTGTGTGGAATGAGCAGCCAGAGAAAGTGGTGGAGGCTGGTACAATTGCAACATTTAAGAGGCACTTGGATTACAAGGGGCATGGATAAGACAAATAAACAAAGTCTTTTCCCTGGGGTCAAGGAGGCCAGAACTAGAGGGCATAGGTTTACGGTGAGAGGGGAAAGATATAAAAGAGACTCAAGGTACAACATTTTCACATAGAGGGTGGTACGTGTGTGTCATAGGGATCTGCGTGATCTGCGTGACCTAGAGGCTATAAGTTTCTGTTCCCCCCTAAACCATCCCACACACCACAAACCCCCCCCCCCACATACACCACAAACCATCCCACACACACCATTGGGGGGGGGTTTGTGGTGTATGTGGGGGGGGTTTGTGGTGTATGTGGGGGGGGTTTGTGGTGTGTGTGGGGGGGGTTTTGTGGGGGGTTTAGGCTATAAGTTTCTGCTCTATCTCTCAGTATACAAAGTCTATTCCCTGGTATAGTGTACTCTACTAGCTGCATTTCTACTTATATTTGCACCTTGATTATTTTGGGGGTGAAATGAAATAAATTGAAAAGGATTCAGAAAAAATGAGCTGATTGGAATTTCAGATCTATGAACGGAATATGCTATTGGAATCTCTGTTTGCTTCTTCATCACATAGAAACAAAGACCTTCATATTGACATGGGTAGACAGGTGTTCAGGGTGAGATTGATCATTCTGAGTTTGCCTATATGTAGTGGAGTTTTAGCCCCACATTAGATCCCCAGCCATATATCAGTTTGATTGATTGACAGTTGCTGCAGTCAGGCTGGTAAGACTCTCAAAACAGGCTCAAGCTGCTGGGACAGGTAAGAGGCATCATTCAATGCCAACTCATTGCTTTTTCAGATTAAAATTACCTGCAACAACTCACTAATGTCTCCACAATTTGCTTTTCTTTTACACAGACAAACATGCAACAAACCAGGGTCTTGGGAGCCTTGCAGATCATTCATAGATGTCAATCAAAATTTGATATTTTCAGACTAGTGCTGAAGCAAAGATGCTCATCACTGACCATGACGAAAACTGCCCACAAAGATCCAGTGAGCTTCATGGAGGGAATTTTTCTTCTTCTACTGTCAATTTAAATCTGGCACGAAATCAAGGGATGCCTTGGTGTGCAGCAGTCATGATGTTAGGTAGGAAACCAGTCAAATTGAAGTAATCATGTAGATATTTCTATTCTGAAGTGTTAGAGAGTGGAATTGAAGTGTGGCTGTAGCAAAGCAGAAGTTAAAATATAAATAAACTTCAAAAATGTAACTTTTTAATCACTGCAGAGAAATAGGCATTTCACAAATATGAAATCAACTTATTGGTCCACTCAGGCTATTTAGCAGTAATTGATGAAGTTCGTACCTTCTTAAAAATTTTATGCAACAAGTTGTAATATTTTCCACTGAAACTAGCAAAGGTTTGAGTAGACGTTCATACCATTTCATGACTACCAAGGGGATAGCATACTATGAGCATATCTACAGGACACTCTCCGGAGATTTGTAGATTCACTGACAGCAATTCTGGATTTGAGCATTATTCTGCAAATGTGCAAACTCTTGAAGTTGCTGTCAGTTTCATGAGTAAAGAGGGCAAAGCTGACAGTTTTGCAATCATTACCACAGTAAATTCAGTTCTATAATTTATTCAATACAAAGTTTAAGGAGAATCCATATGCCTACCTATAAAAACTCTGATACAAAAATATCATTCTGTATTCAATAATTCACTTTGCTTCTTCAGACTTAAATATCTATTGATAAAATCTGCGTTTTTATTTGTGCAGTATTTTTGATAATAATCTAAAGGCCCCATAATTGTCAGAGTACAAATATGATAACAATAAATGAAAATATAATCACATTATGGCAAAAAAAGCATTTCTGAAAATAGCAGAGATGTGTTAAGTTTTTAAGTCTTTAATCCAAGATCACCTCTTTTAAAGAAATATTTCTCAGTAGGACAAAATGTTTCAATAAAGACTTTCAGCACAAAGTATCTACAAAAAAAAATTCGGGGAAATATAGAGAAACGCAACTCATTGTATTTGAAATACTATTTTGTTCAATGAATTGTAAAAATTGTAGAAGCTTCTTAAAAACTCATCAAACCCAATCTATGCTCTTGTAACACATTTATTTTTCAAAGAATTTGCAAATAGCCACTCATTTCAAAACACAGTGAAAAACAATTTTCCTACCTGACCTATGCCAACCAAAGTTCATTGTTTTTGTGGCAGGGCGGGTGGAAATCCAAAGGGAAAAGAGACTAACTAGCATACTGCCAAAATCAGTCAGTAAATGTGCTGCATCTGTCATAATGGCCAAACTGTGGGCAAAGTAGCCACCTGAAAAACAAAAATAAACAAAAAAAAACTCTCCATTTGTTGCCATATAGGAAGGGAAACAGAAGCATCCCTTAACAGCAGGGTTGAAAATGTGTTGCTGGAAAAGTGCAGCAGGTCAGGCAGCATCCAAGGAACAGGAGAATCGACGTTTCGGGCATAAGCCCTTCTTCAGGAATGAGGAAAGTGTGTCCAGCAGGCTAAGAGTAAAAGGTAGGGAGGAAGGACTTGGGGGAGGGGCGTTGGAAATGCAATAGGTGGAGGGAGGTCAAGGTGAGGGTGATAGGCCAGAGTGGGGTGGGGGTGGAGAGGTCAAAAAGAAGATTGCAGGTTAGGAAGGCGGTGCTGAGTTCGCGGGATTTGACTGAGACAAGGTGGGGGGAGGTGTGGTGTAAAATTCCAAGCAGTGGAATGTGGTGAAACGGTTAAAAATTATGTCCCAATACATGTGTGAATCTAACCGGAATGGAGGTGTTGCTTAGTCCCGTGTGAATCTTCTTATCTGTATGTAACCAGAATGGAATGTGTTTTTTAGCCTTGCTCTGCTGTTCACATGAATGTTTATATCTGGAAAAGAATAAAAAGCTGGAAAAGTCTCCAGTTCGGTGAGTCTGCTCCGGGGTTACGTTTAACCGCCGAGCGTGGGTTGTTGGCAACCGCTCTACGAGAACTGCCGGCTCCCAGTTTTTGTAACATGTAGAGTGAGCATAAACCAGACCCGTTGTGCGACACTGCGGGGAATAAAATGCCCATATTCTAGCAGTCTCGCCTCTTGGTCGTTTGTTCTGTGTCAGACTACTCTCCTACGAACCTGACCTTGAGAATTTTTTAAAACATTTGGCGTAGTCGAGCAGGGTCAATCGCAATTGAGGAGAGATTTTGATACAGAACAATGTTTTGGAAAACGACTAAGAAACCAGAAGAACAAACTGTGGAGGTCCCGACCGTCCCGGGATGGCATGGATGTGGGCATGTACGTGGCAGTTTGTTTGAGAAAGGATCCCAGTCCTGCCGAAGAACCCCTTGCCTGGGGTACAGCGGAGGATGTGGGCATGTCCAAAAGGCTGAAGCGGAGTTAACAGAATTGAATGGGATTGAACTGAACTGAACTGAGTGGAACTGAAGTGAATCAAATTGAACGGAACAAAATGGAACTGAGCTAAATTGAATTGAAATGGACGGAACTGAATTGAACACAATTGAATTGAACTGAACAGACCTGAACTGAGCTGAATTGAACTACACTGAATTGACTGAACTGAAATTAACTGAAACGAATTGCATAATGTAACACATGTATTGGGCCAAGCAGTGGAATGTGGTGTAAAATTCCAAGCAGTGGAATGTGGTGAAACGGTTAAAAATTATGTCCCAATACATGTGTGAATCTAACCGGAATGGAGGTGTTGCTTAGTCCCGTGTGAATCTTCTTATCTGTATGTAACCAGAATGGAATGTGTTTTTTAGCCTTGCTCTGCTGTTCACATGAATGTTTATATCTGGAAAAGAATAAAAAGCTGGAAAAGTCTCCAGTTCGGTGAGTCTGCTCCGGGGTTACGTTTAACCGCCGAGCGTGGGTTGTTGGCAACCGCTCTACGAGAACTGCCGGCTCCCAGTTTTTGTAACATGTAGAGTGAGCATAAACCAGACCCGTTGTGCGACACTGCGGGGAATAAAATGCCCATATTCTAGCAGTCTCGCCTCTTGGTCGTTTGTTCTGTGTCAGACTACTCTCCTACGAACCTGACCTTGAGAATTTTTTAAAACAGGAGGGGAAATGAGGAAACTGGAGAAATCTGAGTTCATCCCTTGTGGTTGGAGGGTTCCCAGGCAGAAGATGAGGCGCTCTTCCTCCAACCATCGTGTTGCCATGGTCTGGCGATGGAGGAGTCCAAGGACCTGCATGTCCTTGGTGGAGTGGGAGGAGGAGTAAAAGTGTTGGGCTACGGGGTGGTTGGGTTGGTTGGTCCGGGTGTCCCAGAGGTCTTCTCTGAAATGTTCCGCAAGTAGGTGGCCTGTCTCCCCAATATAAAGGAGGCCACATCGGGTGCAGCGGATGCAATAGATGATGTGTGTGGAGGTGCAGGTGAATTTGTGGCGGATATGGAAGTGTCCCTTGGGGCCTTGGAGGGAAGTAAGGGGGGAGGTGTGGGCGCAAGTTTTGCATTTCTTGCAGTTGGAGGGGAAGGTGCCGGGAGTGGAGGTTGGGTTGGTGGGGGGTGTGGACCTGACGAGGGAGTCACGGAGGGAGTGGTCTTTTGGAACGCTGATAGGGGATGGGAGGGAAATATATCCCTGGTGGTGGGGCCTGTTTGGAGGTGGCGGAAATGACATGTATTGTGTCCAAATGACAGAACCATTATAATGGACCATGTTCTTTGTGGTTGCATCACAATACATTTTACACATTACAGCTGTAATAAGATCAATTCAAAGTACCAAAGGTGCTAAAATCAAAGCACAACTAAAATTAATTCAGGAAAACAACATCAAGATGCAAAACATACCCTCGACAATCAATGAACCTCCAGACTTTCAGCAACAGCTTTGATTAGATTAGATTCTCTACAGTGTGGAAACAGGCCCTTCGGCCCAACAGGTGCACACTGAAATTCCAAAGAGTAACCCACCCAAATCCCAAATGCACCTAATTGACAATTTAAGCATGGCCAATTCACCTAACCTGCACATCTTTGGACTGTGGGAGGAAACCGGAGCAGCCGGAGGAAACCCACGCAGACACAGGGAGAATGTGCAAACTCCACACAGTCATCCGAGGTTGGAATTGAACCCGGGACCCTGGTGCTGTGAGGCAACAATGCTAACCACTGAGTCACCGTGCCACTCTGAAGCTGTTAATTTCACAGAGGATTTTTTTTACAGCCACTGCAACTTGCTGTCTGCAAAGATTTTATAACACAGCCTGGAGTTTAGGAAAGACCATGCAACATTCATTTGTTTATGTAAAAGAGCATGAAAAGAATATTTTAATCTAGTATGAACTAATAAAATGAACTTATTAATTTATGGCAGAATTAGTTCATTTATCAGAATTCAACTTGGTAATAGGTCCTTCATCAGCTGGTTAAAGGAATATATTTTTATTTAAGGGAAATATTGTTCTTTTGAGCACAAAGTAAAACTGATTGAATATTTTAATAACCTTTAAATATTATGTTCTGCTGTCAATGTTACACACTGCTGCTACTTGATTGACAGTGGTGGAGGGAGTGGATGTTTGTGGATGTGGTGCCAATTAAGTGGGTTGCTTTGTCCTGGACTTCTTGAGTATTAGTAGAACTGCACTCATCCAGGTAATTGGGCAGTATTCTGTCACACTCTTGTGAAGGGCTGATGAAGGGCTTATGCCCAAAACATCGACTTTCCTGCTCCTCGAATGCTGCCTGACCTGCTGTGTTTTTCCAGCACCACACCTTTTGACTCTGAACTCCAGCATTCGCTGTCCTCATTTTCTCCAACACCTGATAATGCCCATTTAAATTAATTTCATTCATAATATATTGAAAACCGAGAAGGTCAGTAAATGAACTCTTTCTGACAGTGCATCAATACGTAACACAAGAGCAATAATAATTAGATTAGATTCTCTACAATGTGGAAACAGACCCTTCGGCCCAACAAGTACACACTGACCCTCCGAAGAGTAACCCACCCAGACTGATTTTCCCCACATTTACCCTTGACTAATGCACCTAACATATGGGCAATTTAGCATGGCCAATTCACCTGACCTGCACATCTTTTGGAATGTGGGAGGAAGCCAGAGCACCCGGAAGAAACCCACACAGACATGTGCAAACTTCACACAGCGCCTGAGGCTGGAATCAAACCCGGGTCCCTGGCACGGTGAGGCAGCAGTGATAACCACTGAGGCACCGTGCCACCCTACCACTTTCTGGGACAGAGGTTCACCACTCTATGGTTAAAGAAATTTCTCCTGAGCCTAAATGGCCTTCCCTGCATCTTTAGGCTACGACTCCTGGCTCACATCATCAGGAATATCTGTCCTGCATTTACACTCTCTTGCTGGTTATAACTTTGTAAGTTTTTAAGGGATCCCCTCATTCTACTAAATTCTCATTTATATAGTAAATAAAAAAAAAAGTATGAACTGCGGATGCTGGAAATCAGAAATGAAACCAGAAATTGCGAGGAAAGTTCAGCAGGTCTGGAGCTTTTGTGAAGAGAAATCAGAGTTAATGTTTCAGGCACAGTGACCCTTCCTGAGGTCTGAGGAAGGTTTCCAGCATTTTCTGTTTTTGCTTCCAATGGATATAACTGACTGAATCTCTCCAGTCTCATACCAGCAAGATCCAGTCCTGCCATCCCAAGAATCAGTCTGGTAAACTTTTAGTGCACTCCTTCCACAGCCAGAACATCCTTCCTCTGGTAATGTGACGAAAACTACACAAAATACTCCAGGTGTCGTCTCACAAAAGGCAACAAAACATTCTTGCTCCATAACTGAATCATCTCACCAGGAAGATCAACATAGCATTTGCTTTCTTCACTACCTGCTGCATCTGCATTCTTACTTCAGTAACTGGTGTACAAAGACACCCAGATCTTGTTGCACCTCTCCATTTCCCAATCTATTGCCACTCAGATAATAATTTACCTTCCCATTTTTGCTACCTCACATTTATCCACATTATACTTCATCTGCCATACATTTGACCACACAATCAACTTGCCCAAAACAAACTGATGTATCCCTGCACCCTCCTCATAGTTTAGCTTCCACCCAGCATTGTATTGTCTGCAAATTTGGAGATATTACACTTAGTTCCCCCAAAGTCACTATCTTGTGAATCACTGGGGTGCAAGAACTTATCCGTGCAGTATCCCACTAGTCACTGCCTACTATTCCAAAGAAGGCATGTTTATTTCTATTGTTTGTTTCCTGACTGCTAGCCAGCTGTCTATCCATGCCAGTACATTACCACAAATCCCATGCACTTTAATCTTACATGCTTTTCTTTTATGTGGGACCTTGCTGAAAGCCTTCTGGAAGACTACGTAAACCACATTTATTGGCTGTCTATCAACTCTGCAAGTTACATCCTTAAAAAATTTGAATAGATTTGTCAAACATAATTTCCCTTTCATAAATCTATACTAAATCCACCTGTCAGATGTTGTCACTAGTTTCTAAGTGCTTTGCTATTAAATCTTTCATCATGAACTCTAGCTTTTTCCCTACTACTGTTAACAGGTAAACTTATCTATAAATTCCTGTTCTCCTTTTTAAAAATAGTGATGGCGCCTATGAATGGATAAGGGTATTCTTGAAAGACAGTGGAGGGAACTGGGAAAAAAAGCAAAAGTCCAAGTTTACAACATATACTTCAAACTCACCTACAACTTCTCCAACCATAAATATCAGGCAAATAACAGCAGCAATATAGAGCTTCCTTCTTGCCAGCAGCTTTGCGCTGTTTTCAAAATCTGATGTAGATCTGCTGTGGCAATGTTGACTTGTATATCTCTCCAATTCAATGGAGTTGGCACTGCTTCCATTGTCAAATGGGCAATTTGGGTATGTTTCTTTTGAACTGGAAAAAGGGCTGCAATGCAAGGAAAGTAAAATAATTAACCAAGAAAATTATATCCAACATAAAACATAAATTTCTTATATTTGATGTAATGTTGTTTGTTACCTTACATAGAGTCGTACAACATAGAAACAGACCTTTTGGTCCAACCAGTCCATGATGAATATAATCCCAAACTAAATTAGTGACACCAGCCTGCTCCTGGCCCATATGCCTTCAAACATGTCCTATTCATGTATCCCTCCAAATGTATTTTGAATGCTTTAATTGTATCCATGTCCACCACTTCCTTAAGAAGTTCATTTCACAGGTCTGTTCATAAATTAAAGACTTTCAACAAACTCAAAAAGTTTAGCATATTAGACAGTGAGAATTTGAGCAATTCAGAGAAAAATTCTTTAAATTTGATAACAGCAAGAAGTGCTCTCAAAAAATACAAAGGAAAGTGTGATGCTTGACCATACAAAGTATGAATTCATAAGACAATGTGTGGCAGCATTTGAGCAATTGGCTTCATAAAAACTAGTTAATACCATACAACTCATATTCAAAACACAAAGCATCTATTCAATTCCATTGTTGCAAATGTATATAGAGAACCACATATGTGCAATATTTATAATTGAGTGTTGAACTGAAAAGTAAGACAACTCTTGATGGAAGGATGTGCAGCCAGGTTCATGAGCTATGCACACTATGAACAAATGGTTGCACGATATGAATGTGGAAAATCTACCTAGACTCATGTTACTGATCACTATTTAATGATTTAAAAAGGTAGGCACAGGCACAGGCACAGGCACAGGCAGGGGTTTGAGACAGAATTCTGACTGGCTGTGTTTCTTCCTGCAGTCAGAGCATGTGGGTCAAGGCTTGCAAGTGAAATGGGGACCATTGAAAAGATGCAAAAACCTAACCAGATTCCCACTAAATGTTTAAAATATCTCTTGAAATTATTACGACAATGGATAACAGTAATTTACTCATTTACCCCTTGACTCATTTACATAGAACAATAAATATATTCAGGTATTTCAAAGAGGATTTGCAGTTAGTTGGGAGATGAATTCAGTACATGCAGGAAGGTCAGTTAAGAACTTATTCTGCTTCTTTTACTGTTTCTTAGCATGGTAACCAGCAGAAGACAAGTTGAGATCCATAGGCTTTATTTTAAGAAGAAACTCTGTCTACCCAGGGAAACACTGAGAATTAACAGAAGTCAGAAGTATTGGGAAGAGAGTAAGTTGTAATATAGAACTCAGTGGCCTCACAATGATCATGTGTGTTTGACTGCTTAGTAATCTTTCCCCTTACTAGCTGCTGTCAAACTTTGGATGCCTGGAAATAGTTAACACCACTTGGCCAGAATGAATAGGGAGCAATCTCTGAACCCAATCTGAAAATTAACCAAGAGTGATCCTTAGGTCTCATTTTACTATGTACAGGGAACTGTCAACATCTAATGTGGGATTATCTCTGGCAAACCAGATACTAATCTCAAAATTAACCAAGAGTGATCCTTAGGTCTCATTTTACTATGTACAGGGAACTGTCAACATCTAATGTGGGATTATTTCTGGCAAACCAGATACTAATCTCAAACAGCTGCATTACCAGGATCAGATCTCAAAAGTAATGGGACTGGCAAAAGAATATAATGGCTGCTAAGTATGGGTTATCAGAGATCTTCAGAAGTGTTGGACAGCATGCAATTTTATTTTGTTTCCAAAAGTGGAAACGTTTCAATACTAATTGCATTCTCTTTAGAATCAATTGTCTAGTTGTTTGATTATATATGTATGTTGACTGTTGATGCTTACATGCTTAAGACTCATAGAAAAGTAAAGTTCCTGGAAGGTAGACCTGCAAACCTAGAGCAGATATTTTAAAGCACTATGAATAAATTCATGTTACATACATATTAACTGGTGTGTCATCTCTAGAGATATTGCAAATGTAAACCACAAAATGAATCGGGTGACAGTGATAAATTTAAATTACTGGCTTTACCAATTTCTTCACCAAGAGATCTACTGACGCTATGAGATCAATGGTTTTCAGGGTTCAACACCTAATTGCTAGCTATAATGATGGAAAATCCAGCTATAGCAAATGGCAATAATTGTATATTTTCTTACAGCAGAAGACAGTGAGAATTTGAGCAATTCAGAGAAAAATTCTTTAAATTTGATAACAGCAGGAAGTGCTCTCAAAAAATACAAAGCAAAGTGTGATGATTGACCATACAAAGTATGAATTCATAAGACAATGTGTGGCAGCATTTGAGCAATTGGCTTCTGTAAATTTGCCACTACCCATGAACCAAGTCTTGAAAAAAATGCTAAATTCCAAGAATTAGAAAACCTCTCCTCATGATAATGATAATTGAACCTTGGGAAAAAGCATTGCACAATCCAAAAATAGCAATCTTAGAATGAGTGTGAACCTTAAATTGATCCACAAAGCTAACATTCTTCAAAAAGTATTGACTTTCAACAATCCAAGAATTATGATTTCATGATTTCTTCAAAAGGCTCAACATGTGTCAGCATTATCTTTAGAGACCACTAGCAGAGTAAAGTCAATATGTTACAGCTTTTCTTACTTGTGAAAAATTGTTTTGGTAACACAAAATGCTATATGGAATAAGTTTAGCACATAACACATTCCAGAAAATCATTTCTTCAGTTTTCCCAGAGGCTGAGAAGTTGGGCAAACTATTTAACAATGTCCACAAAAGGGACAAAGTATAAAATGATCAATGATTATCAGCAGCATTCTTACAGCACAACTACAGTGCTCACAAATTGCTAATGGCATTGTTAGAAAGACTTGTAAGGATATGGACACCCATAAAGGTCAGATCATCTTTACCAGTACAATTTTCAGTTCAG